>NW_019154111.1:24612524-24717524 GCF_002288905.1 Enhydra lutris kenyoni
TAACTATCACTGTCATAGGTAATAACATTATGACTTTCTAATTAAAATCATTTTGCTCTGCAAAAATAATATTATATGCCTGTAATCACCTGGAACGAACCTTTGCCCTTCTATCATTTCAAAAAGAAGGTCACTTAAATGAGAAACTGTGATATGAATTTGGAAAGGATTGCAATGCACAGTGGATTAATTCACTAGCTTTTTCATCTCTGGAGGCCCGCATTAAAAATATGACTTAGGACACTTGTAAAATGAATGACAGTAATGATGAAACCCTGAGTGTGCATTAGTACACATACATATCTTAAAACTGAAAATGCAAGTAATTAGAGATCTGGCCCCAAAATAGCAAAGGTCTGTATGTTAAATTAAGTTGTATTTATATCTAAGCATCCCAATATTTTCAGGAAGTATGAACCCCTACACATTATTTTTTTTATTTGAGCTAAATTTGAAATGGTTAAATTAGCATGTAAATCTAGATCCTTAAATAAAAGCAATCTTTGGTTTCTCATTTTAATTGTTCATAATTGTACAGGAAATAGTAGTATTTAGCTTAGGCCTAGCTTAGCTAAGTATAAAGTAATTTGCCAATGCATTCAATTTAATAAAAGAGTCAATCAAGAAAATTCTTCTCCAATTCTCTAATTTTCCAAACATCAGGTAGTTTTATAATTGGAAAATAAAAACCATATTTCATTTTGCCAGGTTAAGCATAGCCTTTGGGGAAAGTGGGATGAGCAGAATTTAGCAAAACAAACAAGTAAAACCGCAGAAATATTTAACCATACGGTTATTGGGTAGGAGCTAGCTACCTTTAGGCCATCATTTGTAAATTCTTGGACAAGTATCTCTACATTTCTGTAACTCTGGTCTTAGAAAACTAAACATAAACTCCTGATATAATGACATGTACCACTTGCATACTCAATTGCTATTATTTGAATTTAATTTCCTACATAGAAATATACTTAACTCCTGAATGATAACAGCTAATGTAATGATGCTGTCTTCTGAAGGAATTATGTTAGCTTTTTTTTCCCCCCTGAGGCATGGATCAGGGCTTATTCATCCAACAAATATTTATTCAGTGAATAGCATGTGCTAGGCACTGTCCTCAGTACACAAGATATATTAGAAAACAAAACAAGGACTACCATCCTCATGCGGCTAATATTCCAACGAGCTGAGACAAACAGTAGACAATAACATACTGTGTAAATTATATCATATTTTAGAAGAAAGGAGAAAGTAGAGCAAGGAAAAGGCAGTTGTGGATGTGAGAGTGTGAAGTGTGAGGGCGGGGGGAAGGAATAATTGTTGTCTTAAAATAAAAAAGTAAAAAGTGAGGAAGACAGTCAACTGGGAATCTAGAGTAAAAATATTCCAGGAGGGTTTGAGCAGAGGAGCAACATGATCAGTAAGATTATTTTGTTGAGAAGAGATTGTGGGTACAAGAGCCAACAGATCAGGAAAAGATGCTTTCACTGATCACCAGGGAAGTACAAATTAAGGCCACCATGAGATATCACCTCACACCTATCAGAATGGTTAAAATCAACAACACAAGAAACAAGAGTTGGTGGTGAGGATATGGAGAAAGGGAAACCCTCCTGCATTGTTAGTGGGAGTGCAAACAGGTATTGCCACTCTGGAAGACAGTATGGAGTTTCCTGAAAAAGTTAAAAATAGAACTACCTTATGATCCAGCAATTGCACTACTAGGAATTTACCCAAAGAATACAAAAATACTAATTCAAAGGGATACACACACCCCAGTGTTTATAGCAACCTTATCTACAATAGCCAGATTATGAAAACAGCCCAGTGTCCACTGACTGATGAATGGATAAAGAAGTAGGGTGTATACACACACACACACACACATACACACACACACATATATGTATATATAGTGGACTATTACTCAGCCATGAAGAAGAATGAAATCTTGCCTTTAGCAACAATGTGGATGGAACTAGAGAGTATAATACTAAGCAAAATAAGTCAAAGAAAGACAAATACCAAATGATATATGTGGAATTTAAGAAATAAAGCAAATGAGCAAAGAGAAAAAAAAGAGAGAGAGTTAAACCAAGAAAAAACTCCTAACTATGGAGAACATAAACTGACGGTTACCAGAGAGGAACTGGGTGGGGGAATGGGTGAAATAGGTGATGGGCATAAGGTGTGCCCTTGTAATGAGCACCAGGTATAATATGGAGGTGTTGAAACACTGTAATATGCACTGGAATGAATATTCCACTGGGTGTTAGCTAACTGGAATTTAAATAAAAACTTGAAAAAGGGTAGTAACCAAGATAAAATTAACATCCCCTTCAGCTTGACTAACCGTTAGATAGGTTTCTACCTGGCCATAGGCCCCTTACCTTTCTTACAGCATTTACCTTAGAAAACTTGCAGTTGCAAATTCTTTCTCTGCCCCTTTGGGATATACATCTTTATCCAACCCTTTGCCACTTTTACAGTGGAGGACTGTCTTTCTCAAGGCTCTGGGAGCCATCTTTTTGAAATATAATCAGCAAGAAAGATTGTGTCCCTATCTCCCACTGTTTGTGGGAGAGTAGGAGCCTAACTTCGAAAAGTACCAATTAGCAAGCCTAATCACATTGACAACCTCCCTTCTAGTGCTCTTTGCTGCTTTCTACTGTTTCACTCCAGTGGTTAGAAATTCTCCTTTTGTTTCAGTGGAAAAGAAGTTGAGTTCAATCTCTCTTCCCTATTGCAGTAGTCTTTTTTTTTTTTTTTTTTAAGATTTTATTTATTTATTTGACAGAGAGAGACACAGCAAGAGAGGGAACACAAACAGGGGGATTAGAAGAGGGAGAAGCAGGCTTCCCGCTGAACAGAGAGCCCAATGCAGGGCTTGATCCCAGGACCCTGGGATCATGACCAGAGCTGAAGGCAGAGGCTTTAACCCACTGAGCCACCCAGGCACCCCCCCTATTGCAGTAGTCTTGAATAAAGTTTTATTTGTCACTGATAATTCACAGACCTGTACCCCTGACACAAATAATCCATTATATGTTAATTTTTTTTAAAGTTTTACTTGTCATTTTAAATAATTTTCTAATGCAATTCTTCTTTTATAATTCAAGAAGAAAGCTCTACAGAGAAAGTAGAACTCTTTTGGAAGCCTGGAACAAGTAATGACCTACACTAAGTGAAGTAGAAATGCCAGAGTTCTATGGGAGATGGTAGAGGAAAGAGTCAAAAGGCTTATGAAAAGGGGCATGTCAGAAGTAAATCTGAAAAACCCACCAGCCAACTATATTCCAAGGAAGAACTTAAAGAACAACCTATTGCTAAAGCAATAAAGAATATGCTTATGGCAGGAATAATAGAATTATTGAGAGTCTTGGTGGATGGTCTCTAGAGCCCAGGGATGATAGCGGAGATTATGTTACAGAACTGGGCTTCCTGACAACAGTGGAGATGATATTTAACCACCAAAGGAAGCTGGGGACAATCATTGTAATGTGTAGCAAGGTTGGAGTAGCATCCAGAACAGTGTGACTTGTAAAATGAGCACAGTGTTCCTAGGGGTGAGGTTGATGAACAGCTAACAATCATAATACTCAGTTTATATAACTAAAGGAAATCAAGGAAATGTTGCCTTAATAAAAAGGTACAATCTCTTGCGAATTTCCAAACTTGATCCAGATCTCAAATCTGTAATCCAGTGACCAAAGAAGCTGGATCTCTTGAGGAAGACATCGGTGACCCTGTGGTGGATGTGTATAGAAATGATTCACTTCTTCCACAAGATATCTAACACTATTATTTAGGTCATTGTACACTGGGGAAATGAGAAGATGAGATATTTTGAGAACTGTTGGACCTAGAGTCTGAAAATACCTTGATTTCCAAGGATCTGGACCATTGTAAGCATCCCCTCTGGAATGAGCAAATGTATAGGTCAGATAAAAATAGAGCCCTGGTGTATGTCTGACCCATAGTGGGTCTAATTGGTATCTGAACCCATTCTATGTTTATTTCCTAATTATCCAAATGTATAACTCCAAATGTGTAACTGGGTAGTCGTCAGAACTCTAACATTGGGTCCTTGGCTTATATATGGGGTGGGAGCTGTTATAGTGGAAAGGCCAGGTGGAAGCTTTTATACCCCCTCCCCACACCAAAATAGTATGTGAAAATCATTTTGCATTCTTGGGGGACTGGCAAAGATTTGTGCTACCTATCAAGACCTAGAGGGGTGGTGGTCTAACTCCTCCAATAATCAGATGGTGGCAGATAGTGAAGATGGCTGTAAATTTTGTTGCACCTGCTGTGCTGCATGTGGTATTTTGTAGCACAAGTGCAGCCGCTATGCTGCAGTATGTGGTATGTTTTTCTAGAATAGATTAATGCAGCTTCAGATATATGGTCTGCAGTCACTAATATGGTTAATATGTTCTTTTCCATCACCTTCAGGAAAGAGAACCAGAAACAGTTTGCATTTATGTGAGATGGACAGTAGTGTCTTCATTGGTCATTTTGGGCTGTTCTAACAAAATACGATAGACTAGGTAGCTTAAACAGTGGAAATTTATTTTCTCACAGTTGTAGAGGCTGGAAGTCCAAGGTCAGGGTGCCAGCAGGGTTAATTTCTAGTGACACCTTTCTTGCTAGCTTGCAGGGAGCTACCTTCTTACTGTGTTCTCATGGTTTTCCCTCTGTGTGTGTCTTCCTCTTCTTGTGTCTCTTCTCTTCTTATATGGACATCAGAACTATTCGATTGTAGCCCCACCCTTATGACCTCATTTAACTTTAATAACTTCTTTAAAGGGCCTATCAACAAATATAGTCACTTTGGGGGTTAGGACTTCAGTATGTGGCTTTTGGGAGCACACAATTCAGCCTGTAACAGGATACATTTATAGTATTTCCCCCAAGGCTTTGTTAACGCTTTCATCCTTTGCTGTAAATTATCCTAAACGGTTCTGAACTATCTCTACATTCTCCAGAGCTTAACACTGGTTCTCTATATTGAGGGCGTCATATTAGACCTAATGATCAGGAAATGGTGAGGCCCATGGTAAGACACATGTGCTCCAAAGGGTAGAAGACAAACCCTGTAAAGGGATCCAGCACATCAATGAGATCTTTAGGGTCCATGGTGTGGGGCTTGGCAGGACATCTCCTCTGATAAAAGACACACTATTAAACATTTTGCAATTTTCATTGCTAAGAAGGAAGCACAATGCTTGATAGGCTTCTCTAGGTTAAAATTTCATACTCAGGTATATTGTTCCAACCAGTATACAGAGGGTTGCCTTCTTTGAGTGGAGTCCAGAGGAGGAAAGTATTGACAGTATATCCAGGCTGTGGTGCAAGCATCCCTGCTTCTTGGACCATATGACTTTTGTGTTATTGGAAGTATCTGTGGTGGGAGAAATTTCCATGTGGACTTTATGGGAAGTTCCAACAGGAGTATTACAATGTGTAGACTGGAAGGTCTGGAGCAACAATATACCATCTGTATCAAAAAGCGATAAACCATATGAAATCATCTCCTGGAATGCTAGTGGGTTCTAGTAGAGCAGGAGCATTTAACCATAGGGTTTCAAGTGATCATGCAGCCTGAATTGCCCAGCATCAGTTGGGGTTCTCTCAGACCCACACAGTCATCAGGGCCAGTAGCCTAAGTCTTAAGAGGGATCTTAGGACTTAGTAGCAATCCATTATAAATTGGAAGGGATACAATTAGAGGTGTGCACAAACACCTCTAATTGTGGACAAAGGCTACAAGTAAGCTGAATGAGCCCAGACACCCGTATCATCATCGTCTTTATACAAGTGCTTCTTTTTCAGTTCAAATCTATGACAGCATTGGGGAAGGGTTTTCTTATTACTAGCTGATAGAGGAGAAAAGGCTAAGCTTGGTTCATAAATGTGTGTGCAAACTAAAAAGGGATTGCTGTTCAATTTCAGCCCTCCTCACAGGTGGACTGAAAGATGATGCTGATCAAAAATCATCACTGAGCAGAGCTTTGGTTAGAGAATTGGGTAACCCAGTTTTGTCATGTTAAACGAGGAGTAACATGAGATAAAAAATATTTGTGGTCATATGAGCAGAGGCAAATGACTTGGCTGGTTGGTCAGTACCCTAGAAGGAGAAAAAATTGGAAAATTATGTAACGTGGAGGACTAGGAAAGAAACTTGTAGATGGAGCTATGGGAATGTATACAAAGTGTAAAGATTTTCATATTATACGTTAATGCCTTCCAGTAAGTATCTATACATAAGAGGACTAAACAATGAAGTAGATGAAGTTACTTGCCAGTTGATGTTAGCCAGCCATCATCATCATTGATATTCCTCAGTGCAGGCTCAGGCCTGGAGTAACCATGGAGGAAGAACTTGGGTCAACAGCATAGCATCACAGTCACAAAGGCTGATCTAGTTCCATGTGCTTATGAATGTCCAATCCATTGAAAGGAATAATTTCTAGTACTGAGACCTTGGTATGGTACCTTTCCTCAGGAAATCAACACCTTTGTGGCAAGTGATTAACTTGGAACATCTCTATACCCGGAAAAGGGCAAAGTTTATTTAGATTGGAATTGACATATGTTCTGGATATAGGTTTATCTTTTCTATAGTGTCAGTTCCCATTATATAAGGCCTCACAGGGTATTTGAGGCACTAACATGTGATTTTGCATAATATCTCCTTGGACTAAGGGATACACTTAACATTAAAGAATGTCAACAGTGAGCCTATAACCATGTGATCCAATCCTCCTTTATATATAGCCAACCTGATAGAATGGTGGTACTATCTTTGTAGAGGCAGTTAGGTATTGCCTTATATATGATACCTACAAAGATAGGGCTCCAACCTACAGAATGTGGTATATCTTCTAAGTCAACAACCATTATATGATATCTCCAGTACATGGGTATAAGACTTCTCTTACACAACAGTGGCAGAGAACAAACACACATGGCACCCAGTTGATACACTAGGAGACCCTTCTTACACTCTCCTGTCTAATTTTTATGGCAAATGCACAAGTGCAGCAGCCACAGTCTAAGAAGGGCATTATGACCAGAATCTCAGAGTCTCTTAGGATGAAAATCTGGCTAACTTCACCATGCATACCACCTAAACCAGTAACAGTACTGGATGAGAATGAGGAGTACCTAGAATATGCAGTAGGGAAGAAAGAAGAAAGAATTGTTGTAGCCTTGGGACTGTTTTCAGTCATGGGCCCTATCCTTCATCCCGCTAGCAGTTGTCTTAAGTTTACCCAGCAAAGAAAGCAACCAGAATCTTAGAGATAGGGTTTCCAAATGAGGTGAACTCACTACACATAGCATATGGCTCTGAGTAGTAAAAGGGGTGGTACAAGGGTAGCCTTTAGTTTGGTGAATTCTCTGATGTGTCTGCCAGATCCCTCTTAGGACTTAGGCACTAATTCCTTAAGCTGTGGGGAATATTGACTGTGGGTACCTCCAGGTAGTAATACTGTTGGCTGATGGAAGCTGTCTTACATAAGATTTCACCTGAAGGAAAACCTGTATCCAAAGTCCAAACCATTCCATGTGGGCCGCAAGGCTTTAGCCCATTTTCAGGTCCACTTAGCATTGCCACCAACTCTAGAGCTTCCTGTCATCTTGATTTTGCTTTTTTCCTGAATCACAGTTCAACTTCTCCTTCTCCCCAATCATCATTACACCTTTATAGGTTTCATTTCTGAATCACCTTATAGTAAATTTTCTGCACATATTCTTCTCAAAGGCTGTTTCCTTGTGAGCCCAACCAAAGACACCATCAATAATTGCGTTCACAAACAACAAATCATTTAGCTTGGCTTGATTTTGGACTTAATATGAATAGATCCTTACAGTTGGCATTGCTTTGTGCCTTGCTTCTTTAATGTTATGTACATTAAAAATTTCCAATCTGTTAATCCAGGTTCATCAATTTTGATACCAATGATAGTTTATTCATTTTCACTGCTGTATAGTATCCAAGACGTGCATAACTATAATTTATTCTTTCAGCTATTGATAGACATTTGATTGTTTCCATTTTTATTTTAATATTGTAAATAATGATACTAAAAACACATTCTTATAACTTCTTCTTGGTGTACATAAAAGTCTCCATAGAATATTTAACTCTCATTTTGCTTGAAGAGCAGCAATAGTCTTGGATTTGAATTGATAAACAGACTATGAAACCCAGTAGGTTTCACCCTGAGGCAAATGTATGTAGCTTTTAGAAAGGATAAGAGTAGTCAGTAAAATATATATAACAACAGCATAGCAGGGGTCACTTGACTTCTAGAAGTTGCTTTCCATGCCACTGACACTTTGTATGAAGGGAACACGTAGTCAGAGAAGATGAGGCTGAATGTTTGTGGATCATCTGATGTAATGTTTGTCATCAGATTTAGAGTCCCATCAGCTTTCATACCTTGATAGTCATGTAACCCCCTAAGGCATAATGTTACTAGCTTCCATCCTTTTGTGCAGCTGCATGTCAGTCATCCAATGAACAATCTCGATGATCACATGCTTGGCTCAGTACATAGCAGCCTCACTGGGACTATCATTTACCTTAGACTTTGTACACTTTTATATATTCCTTGTATTAGTTTTGCAAGTGATTTGAGTAAGGGTCAGAATCTCCCCATCCCTGATACTGAAGGAAAGATTACGGTCCAGCTGCTCATACTGTCCTTCCAAGTGCATGCATAAGAGTAAAATTACCAGGTCATGCGTTATGTGCATGTTTGTTTTTACAGGTGCTACCAAACTTTCCCGAAGTGAATGTACCAATTTGCATTTTTACCAGCGGTGGCTGAGACTTTTTTTGCTTTACATCTTTGTCACCTCCGGAATCATCAAAATTCTTCATGTTTCCAGTTGAATCATTATAGAATAGTGTCTCATTATACTTTGGATTTTCATTTATTATTTATCAATAATGAAGTTGGGCATCTTTTCATATGTCGATTTACCACTCTTTTTTCTCAATGTGAAATGCCTATTCATATTTTCCCATTTTTCTACATAATTATTTGTTTCTTATTAATTTTAGTTTTTTATATCATATGAACACTAATCCTTTGTTAGTATGTAATGAAGATATAGGAAATTAGTTTATCTATCCCAAAGGTACAAAGATAGTCTCATGTGGATGGCTCATTTGTAGCTGATTTTTGTATGTTGATGTGTGCATGTGAGGTGGTGGTACTATGTACAACACACATATAGATATACACATAGTTATCACTGTAGAATTTTGTGAGTAGACATCCTTTTGCCACCAATCTGTGATGGTTATTTTATGCTCTGCCATATGTTAAGTTTAATATATAGTGAAGTTGCTGATGGAGTTTGAGATATCATATGATTTTATTTTCTAATCTGTTAGAGACTCACATTTTAAAAAATTTTCCAGTATTAAACCAATTTACATTTTTTGAATTGAAATTAAATTGGTTATATCATATTTTTGTACATTACTTAATTAAATTTGAAGGTATTTATTGAGGAATTTTGCACCTGTGTTCATAAGGGTGCTAGGCCAGTAGCTTTATTAATTTGCATTATCCTTGATTAATTTGACTATCTAGATAATGATAAGTTTTGTAAAGAGAGATTGTTTCACCCTGAATGGCAGATACAATATTAAAGGAGAAACACAAAGTTCAAAGCTAGACACTATCCAACTTCTGGGTCTTACTACAAAGCTACAGTAGTCAAAACAATGTAGGATTGGTAAAGGAATAGACAAATAGATCAATAGAACAAAATAGAGCGTCCAGAAATAGACCTGTATAAATATAGTCAACTTATCTTTGACAAAGGAGCAGAAACAATACAATAGGGCAAAGATAGTTGTTTCAAAAAACAGTAGTGAAACAAGTAGATATCCAAATGCAAAAAGATGAATCTAGAGACATACCCTAATACCCCTCCCAAAAATTAACTCAACATGGATCACAGAACTAAATGTAAAATGTAAAACTATAAAACTCCTATAAGATAATATTGAAGAAAATCTTGATGACTATGGGTATGGCAGTGACTTTTTAGATACACAACAAAGGCATGAGCCATGAAAGAAAGAATTGATAAGCTGGACTTTATTAAAATTAAAAGCTTCTTCTCTGTAAAAGAGTGAGAAGACAAGCTATAGACTGTGAGCACAGATGGGCATGACTATACATGGCACCATCCCACCACCTCGCTGAGATAGGTGGAGCAAAAGGTTGCAGCATTATCCTGCCACCTTGCTGAAGCCAGAGAGTGTGGATGGTTGCAGCACTCCCAGCTTTCTGGCTGGATCAGGCAAGTACAAATGGTCATGGCATTCTCCTGCTCTCTAGCTAAAGTTGACAAGTACAGGCAGTTGTGACACCCTGTCTCTTCCTGGTTAGGGCTGGAAGCACAAGTGGTCGTGGTATTCTCCCACTGCCAGCCTAAAATAGATGCTAAATGAGATTCCTCTCCATGGAATACTGACAGATCTTGGAGCACTCAACAATGGGACATGTCAAGAACAAAATAGATAATTTAGACAATCACAAAGGTTTAAGAGAGAACTGAGAGCTAAGTCATGATTGAACCAGGTTTATCACCTACCCAAGGCCACTCTTTCAAGACTGAGAGAGGTAGTTGTCTAATACATAGAAACAAACACAGAGAGTCAAATAAAATGAGGATACAGAGGAATGTGTTCCAAATGGGAGAACTAGACAGAGCCCTGGAAAATGACCTTCATGGAAAAATGTAAGTAATCTACCTGATAAAGAATTTCAAGTAATGACCATAAAGATGCTTCTTGAATCTGGGAGAAGAACATATGAACACAGTGAGAACTTTAACAAAGAGATGGAAAATATAATAAAATACTGAACTTTGGGACGCCTGGGTGGCTCAGTTGGTTAAGCAGCTGCCTTCGGCTCAGGTCATGATCCCAGTGTCCTGGGATCGAGTCCCACATCGGGCTCCTTGCTCGTCAGGGAGCCTGCTTCTCCCTCTGCCTCTGCCTGCCATTCTGTCTGCCTGTGCTCGTTCTCTCTCCCTCTCTCTCTCTGACAAATAAATAAATAAAATCTTTAAAAAAATAAAATAAAATAAAATAAAATACTGAACTTAAAGCATAGAGCTGAAGAATATAACTGAATTGAAAAAATACATTAATGAGGTTCAACAGCAGACTGGATAAAGCAGTAGAACAGATCAGTGAGCTGGAAAACAAAGCAATGGAACTCACCCAGACAGAACGACAAAAAGAAAAGAGAATTTTTAAAAATGAAGTTAACTTAAAGGACCAGTGAGACAACATTAGTGGAATAGCATCCACATTAGGGATCCCAGAAGGAGAAAAGATAGAGAAAGGGTCAAAAAACTTACTTGAGGAAATAATGTTTGAGAGCATCCCTAACCTAAAGAAGGAAGCAAATATCCATATTCAGGAAGTCCCAAGAGTCCCAGATAAGAGGAACCCAAAGAGATCCACACCCAGACACATTATAATTATAATGTCAAAAATTAATGATAAAGAGTGAATCTTAAAAGCAGCAAGAAAAACCAATTGTTACATATAAGAGAACCCTCATAAGGCTATCAACAGATTTCTTAATAGAAACTTTGGAGCTCAGAAGGGAGTGGCATGACATATTCAAAATGCTGAAAGCAAGAAGCTTCTAACCAAGGAAAACTCTGCTTGACAGGGTTATCATTCAGAATGGAAGGAAAGAGAGTTTTTCAGATAAGCAAAACCTAAAGCAGTTTACCCCTAATAAACAGGCCTTACAAGAATTGCTAAAGGGACTTCTTTAAGATAAAGAGAAATGGCACTACTTAATAACATGAAAATATATGAAAGTAAAAATCTCATTTGAAAAGGTAAATATATAGTAAAGCTAGTGGATTAATCTGAAGAAAACTACTAAGAAGGTTAACAGACAAAAGTAGTAAAATTAACTAAAACCACAATAATTAATTAAGGGATACATAAAATAAAAGGTGTGAAATGTGACATCTGAAACAAAACCTATAGGTTTAGTAAAAATGTAGCTTTGAAATGTGTTCATATTTAAATTGCTATCAACTTAGACTGTTATATACATATATACATACACACATATATATACATATATACATCTATATTTATATATCTACATATATATACACATATAATGACCTATGTGAACTTCTCAGTAATCACAAAGCAAAAACTTAAATACACAAAAGAAAATAACAAAGGAATCTAAACATAACACTAAAAAAAGTCATCAAACCATAGGGAAGAGAGAGAAGACAGGAACAGAGATGAACTACAAAAACAGTCATTTCCTTTAAATGTAAAAAGTAAACATATAGGTATAACTACACAACCTCAGGGAAAAAAAACTACACTGGGGTAATATTTTCCTTTCAAATTGTCAGAAATGAAAAAGCTGGATATACTATGGGTAAATGCTGTTATACATTGCTGATAGAAATTAAAATTTTTACAGCCTTTTGGAGAGCAATTCGTTAAATTGCATTTACTCTCTGAGCCACAAATCCCATGTCTAGGAATTTACCCTGCAGATATTCTTCTAGCAATATGAAAATACATGTACAGTAGTGTTTTCATTGTGACATTGCTTATAATGGCAAAATATTTGAAATGATTTAAATGCTCTATAAGGAAGAGGAGTTGAATAAATTATGTTTTGTGTACACAATGCAGCACTTTGCAGCTGTGAGAAATATTTCTGTGAACTAAAATGGAATCATTTGCAGGATGTATTATTAAGTGAAAAAAAGTGCAAAAGCATATTTATAGTATGTGCTACAGGTTGCGTTGTATCCTCCCCAAATTCATATGTGGAAGTCCTAACCCCCGGTATTTCAGAATGTGACTTTATTTGGAGGCAGGGTCATTGAAGATGTATTTATTGAGATGAAGTAATGCTAAAGTAGAATGGGTCCCTAATCCAATATGACTGCATCCTTATAAAATAGGGAAATTTAGAGAGACATGCACACAGAAAAAATAACGTGCAAAGATTGGAATTATACTGCCACAAGCCAAGGACTACCACAAGCTGTGAGAAACCTGGATCACATCTTTTCCTAATGCCTTCAGAGGGAGTATAGTCCTGCCAATGCTCTGACCTTAGACTGTTAATGTCATGAATTGTGAGATGACAGTAAGTTTCTGTTATTTAATCCCCCTCCAAAAAAATAAAAAAGAAAGAAAAGAAAGAAAATTCCTCCTCATTTATTCTTCAAATGTCTACTTGTGGTAACCAGTTTTATTTCAATTCTCAGTGGCGTAGAAACAAATAAAACATTTACATCTAACCAAGGAAATGTTGGTACATACATTTCAAGCAACAGAGGGAATACTGAATGGAGACTGTACCTACAAACTGCATGCCTCTGGTTTTTGACCATGCCCTTTACAGCCAGTTGATTTATCAATTGACAAAATATTATATGTCCAAACTGATGGTTTGAAATTATTTTTGAAAGAGAAACACTGAAGTTTTTTGATGCATGAGAATGTAAATGTGTTGTAAAAGAAATTATGTTAGTAGCTTATAGATAGACATTCTTAGCTATGCATGTATCATTTCATTTGCATTTCTTTCATTACTTATAGGAGAAGAATATGTAATAAAGTTCTAAAAAAGACTAGATATGTTACATAGTATAATTTCTAGATTTCTAGAATATGGCAAAGCCAGAGCATATTGGGACTGAATTTTTTCTTTAGATATATTTTCTAGAAGAAAAATATTTTTGAAAAATCTTAATTGGTTACATTAGTGATTGAGTTAATGCTTATGTCTAGTAAAATCATATCACAGGACTTACAAAATCTGTATCTATATATAAATGAGAGAGGTTAATCTGTCATCAAGTTTCCATTGAAGTGTTATGCAATGGGTATATGACAACCAGAACAATTATTTTTCATCGGCTTTCCGTGTTTGTGTTAAAACTTTTATTTTGCATGATAATTTTGAAAAGCTCCTTTTTAGCCTTCTGATTTACCACTGATAATGGGTCAAAATTCAATTCTATTATTACAAACATTCACTACTTTTAAAAAAATTTTTAAAGAATTTATTTGAGAGAGAGGAAGAGAGAGTGTGTGTGTGCATGAGCAGGGGGAGGGGCAGAAGGAGAAGGACCCAGAGAAGCAGACTCTTGGCTGAGCACTGAGCCAGAGGCAGGGCTTGTTCCCAGGACCCTGGCATCATGACCTAAGCCAAAGGCAGGTGCTTAACAGACTGAGCTACCTAGGTACCCCAACATTCACTATTTTTAATAAGAAATGGTATGAAGGAGTGATCAGAGTATAACCAGTGGGGAGGATGGACACCATGTATAGTGAATTAGCAGTGAAATGATTATGCATAGAAGTGTGTCATTAATAAAAGTCTGTTCATCCATTTTACATATTTATTGCAGACCTGCTAAAAGCCAGTTATTGTGCTAGATATGGGATATAGCTCTAGTATAGAGCTAAAACAAGCATAGTTTTCGCTGTCATGTAGCTTAGAACCTAATGGAGGATGATTATTTGGACTATTATACAAATGCAAAATTAGAGACAGAGGAGCTTTGAAAGACACAGGAAGGAGACTATTGAAGTATTTAACAAAGAAATCTGACCTGGACCGTAGGGTCAGGGAACATTTTCATGAGAGCATTAAGCTTGAGCTAAGGTATGAATAGAAATATACAGGAGGAAATTTATTGGGTAGAGGAAAGAACCTTCCAAGAAGAGAAAAAAAGGACAGGGACAGAACCTGTGATGTACAGGACTCTGATGGAAAGAAAGCTTTTTTTTTCTTTTTTTTTTTTTTTTAAAGATTTTATTTATTTATTTGACAGAGATCACAAGCAGGCAGAGAGGCAGGCAGAGAGAGAGGAGGAAGCAGGCTCCCCGCCGAGCAGAGAGCCCGACGCGGGTCTCAATCCCAGGTCTCCGGGATCATGACCCGAGCCGAAGGCAGAGGCCTCAACCCACTGAGCCACCCAGGCGCCCCTAAAGAAAGCTTTTTAAAGCTAGAACCAGGCAGGCAACAAGGAGAGTATCCCAAGATAAGGCTTGAGAGATAGGCAGGAACCATATCACAAGGGCCTTGTAGCCTTTGTGAAGGATTTTAGCCTTTATCTTAAGATCAGTAGAAAGCCAGTGAAGACTTTTACTACATCTTCATGGGATAAGTTAGTGTATAGGCCACACTGCTGT
Organism: Enhydra lutris kenyoni; assembly: GCF_002288905.1. Taxonomy (NCBI): domain Eukaryota; kingdom Metazoa; phylum Chordata; class Mammalia; order Carnivora; family Mustelidae; genus Enhydra; species Enhydra lutris. The sequence goes on from NW_019154111.1 coordinate 24,627,772, forward strand.
AACAACAAACCCAAAAGCCTAGCTCACTTGTTCAAATGAGATTGAAATTTTTCCCTCTCATCTGTGATAGTCCAGGGAGTTTAGGGAATAGAAAGCTTTGTTCCAGGGAGTCATCCATTGACCCAAGCTGGTGAGGCACTCTGCCATCCTCACCATATTGTTTTCTTAGTTCCTCCAGATTCCTATTTCCAATGAGTAGGAATGGAGAATAAAAGTTAAGGGCAGGGGCACCTGGGTGGCTCAGTGGGTTAAAGCCTCTGCCTTCGGCTCAGGTCATGATCCCAGGATCCTGGGATTGAGCCCCACATCGGGCTCTCAGCTCAGTGGGGAGCCTGCTTCCTCCTCTCTCTGCCTGACTCTCTGCTTACTTGTGATTTCTTTCTCTGTCCAATAAATAAATAAAATCTTTTTAAAAAGTATGTCTTAAAAAAAAAGTTAAGGGCAAAGGTCTTTGTCTTTACTGGGATGCACGTAATACTTCCACTCACATTCTGTTGGCCTGAACTAAGTCACATGGGTAAAATATTAGTTTTCCACAAAGATTGTTTTCCTTTCAAACTATTTAATGGCTGTTATATAGGCAATTACCCAAAGACAGCTAGAAGCAAGGAGGATATAATAAGCACTTTAAAAATGCTCTGAAGTACATTTTAAAAATGGATGACATAAATGTGAGTTAATCAGAAAACATAGCAATAGTCAGGTGTTGACAAGTCCCAATAATATACAGTACCTTTTCTGAAGAAAACCTTCACTGTCAAGTGTGATTTGACTAAGGTTCAGTTATCATCTTTTACACACAATTTAGAAAAAGTGTGCATCTAAAACTGACATATCGATGAAGCCTTGGCATAAAGATAGTTATCAACAAGACAGCTACCAAACAGGACTTGGGGTGGGATTGGAGAAAAGAGTTCAAGTTTCTTATTAGTTTGACTGAATAATATCTTGGTTCCAGTGAAAATGGATTTGGTAGAAAAGATAATGAGTTTAGCTTACTCACCAAATTCAACAAACATTTCCTAAGTCTCAGTGAATTGCTGAAAATACAAAGATGAAAAAGATACAGTCTCTGGAATGGTAGCTGTATAATTGTGATGGTGGGTAATTATAATACAATATATTCATGATACAGTGGCTGTATTAAAAGAGAATGATAAACTGTATTGAATGGGAAACTTATTATTGTAAAAAAGATAATTTGGTTAATTTGAGTCAAGAAATACGAATTCCAACTTGTCTGATTGACAGAAAGCATTCATCCAGAGGGAATTGCATATGTTAATCTGTGAAGTTCAGAGGTGTAAGCATCATTGGCAGGTATTTATTGCATGTATAATATGGACCAGGAACTCTTTTACTTCTCTGGATATATAATACCCATAATACAGTTAAAAAAAAAATGTCATGGAGCTTATGAGATAGTGGAGGAGAAACAGAATAAACTAATAAAATAGTATGTCAGTTGAGAAGTGCTATGGAGAAAAGAGAAAACATGAAAAGGAAAGAGAAAGTACTACATGCTATATATTGGAGAAGAAAATGATGGTATTTTTAATAGGGAATTTGGATGGAGTAAATATAACTGATAAGGTAATGTTAGAGTCGATACTGAAGGAAAGGAAGAAGCAAGACATAAACATTGGTGTGTGTGTGTGTGTGTGGTGGTGGTGGGAGGGGTTCCTAGGAAGAATAACATTAAGTACAAAGTCTCTGAGGCAGAATGGTTTCTAGTCCGTTCAAGGAATAACAAAAAAAGTTTCACTGAAGTGGAATGGACAAGGATGAAAATGGAAAAAGTGAGGAAAGCAGGCCAGCAGGAATCATATCATGTAGGGCCTTCTAAGTCATTGTTCAAACTTTCCCTCTTACTCTGAGTGACAGTTTAGTTTGGGATTGAAAAGGATCTCCCTGGCTTCTGTGATGAGAATAGATGGTAGAGAGACCAGAATGGAAGCAAAGAATCCAGTTATGAGTCCACTAGACCAATCCAAAATGGATTGTTTGATAAACTGTACATTGATTTGCATAAGTGGTGGTGGGAGATGAACTTAGGGAGGTAGCTTGAGGCCAAATAATGATGGTTCTTGTATGTATATGCCATGGAAAAGATTTGGATTTGGTCTCTTACAATGAAGCACTATTCATGGATTTAAAAAAAAAGAAAATAGTTTGATCAGCTGTCATCAGACACAAATTAATCAAATTTATGGACTATCATCTATGCTCTCAATTTCTCTTTTCCCCTTTGTATGAAACCCATTTGCATATCTGCTTTCCTTATTCACCAAGAAACAGCTGTCAACAGATCATGGCCTCACATCTTACAGTTTTGAAATTAGAGCAACTTGACTTCTATCTCTTACAAATTACAAAGAAATCATTGGATTTGAATCTGATTGGTCTTGCACCAAAGGACGTGCCTTCCAATGGGAGGGAAACCTCAACTAAAAACACATGTGAGAAGTTCTGCTTTTCCCAAGGATGTAGCAAGTTGGAAAGAATATTATAACTACCCCGACTAGTGAGAAAAAATATATACCAATAATTTGGTATGTATACCAAATATAACATTTTTTTTAACCCATTAGAGATCTGACTGATAGGGAAACTGAGTAACCTGAAATCCAAGGAGGAATATGCTCGTCTAGGAAGAGAGGGATGTACACATGGTCTGACCTTTGCCAGAGTCCTGGAAGAGTTGTGCTGACTGCCATGCAAATAGTTAAGAAGAAATCAGCTAAACAACCCCCCTTTTCTAAGGTTTTATTTATTTATTTGAGAGAGAAAGACAGATAGTGACAGAGAGCACAAGTGTGGTGGAGGGGAAGAAGCAGGCTTCCTGCTGAGCACGGAGCCCAACACAGGGCTCTTTCTCAGGACCCTGGGATCATGACCTGAGCCAAAGGCAGATGCTTAGCCCTCAAGCTGCCCCCAAATCAGCTAAATTCCTTTTTTTTTAAGATTTTATTTATTTGACAGAGATCACAAGTAGGCAGAGAGGCAGACAGATAGAGAGAGAGGTGGAAGCAGGCTCCCTGCAGAGCAGAGAGCCCGATGTGGGGCTCGATCCCAGGACACTGGGACCATGACCTGAGCCGAAGGCAGAGGCTTTAACCCACTGAGCCACCCAGGTGCCCCAATCAGCTAAATTCTTAAAAAATTTCTGAAGACTGAGTGGAGGCTGGTTTGACAGTCTAGAACCCTTGGGAGTTCTAGACACAAGGCACTCTGGCACACACTTAACAGACTCTTTTTCTTGACCTCCACTGGGAAGGATTAAGGGGCAGGACCAGACACTAGCAAAAGTCCCCTCGGTATTGCAGCCAATGAGAAAGGATGATCTGCTGCTGCAGAAAAAGAACAAAACCCCTCCCCACTCAGAAACTTCTCTTGAATAGAACAAAAGGTTTAAGCCAGAGAGAGAAAGAGGAAGAAGAAGGAGAAAGAGGAAGAGGAGTTGGAGGAGGCAAAGGAGAAGGGGAAAGAGAGATGAGAAAGAGCAGCACAAATCCTTGATAAAACAGTGACTAAGAATTTCCCCCCCAAAATGAAAGACATCAAACCACATACCTGAAAAGTCTAAGTACCTCTAGCAGTATAAATATGATCACATGCACACACACACATACACACACGTATCTTTTTAGCACATCATATTCAAACTGCTGAAAACAAGATAGAAGGAAAATTATGAAGGCTGACAGTAAAAATGACAGTGTATACACAGAGAAACATTTTTCTTGTCAGAAAATGCAAGCTGGAAGAACAGTGGAGTGACATTATTTTTTAGGTACTGAAAGCTTAAAAAATAGTCAACCTCGAATTCTACAGTTGGTGAAAATTTATTTCAAAGTAAAAGCTAAATAAAGAATCAGATGTCAGAGATTGTCATACTGGATTAAAAAGCAAGATCCAGCTATTTGCTGTCTACAAAACATAGTTTCGTTTCAGATACAAATAGGTTGAAAGTAAAAGGATGGGAAAGATATACTACATAAACAATAACTGCAAGAGAGTTGGAATGGCCATACTAGTATCAGATAAAATAGACTTTAATACAGGGGATATTATTGGAGACAAAGATGAGTGTTTCATAATGATAAAAATGTCAATGTATCAATAAGATAACAATCATAAATGTATCTCCTATAAAAGAGTGGTAAAATATATGAGAAGAACTTAGGTGTAAAGGACAAATAAATAATAATTAACAAAGTTGGTGAGTTTAATCCTTCTCAGGAGTTGATAAGACTAAAGAGAAAATTAGAATACAGAGTAATTAAATAACACTGTCAATAACTTGATAGAAAACTTCACCCCATGTATGGTCCATTAAAAAAATTTTAAAAATTATATACTTTGGATTTCATCAAAATTTAAAGCCTTTGCCTTTTAAAGATGGTCATTAATAAAAGGACAAGAGAAGCTACAGATTGAGAGAAATATTTGCAAATTGTATATTTGATGAGTATTTGCATCCAGAATATATGAATTTTGGTACTTAATAATAAAAACACAACCCAACAGAAAGAGGACAAAAGATACGAATTGACCCCAAAGATAATATATGAATGGTGACTAAGCACATGAAAAGATACTCAACATCTATTTAATAGGGAAATGGAAATTAAAATGTGGTAAGATATGTACTCACTCAAATGGCTGTCATTAAAAAAACAGTATTAAAAAAACAATATTAAGTGTGTTGAAGACACAGAGAAACTGGAATTCTGATACATTATTAGTAGGAAAGTAAAATGGTACTTTAAAAAGAGTTTGGCAATTCTTACAAGGTTAAACATGAAGTTATCATAGGACCTAACAATTCCTAAGTATATACTCAAGAGGAAGGAAGGAAAGAAAACATAAGTCTACACAAAGATCGTATGTATACATTTGTAGCAGTTTTTTTTTCTTTTTAGACATAAACTGGAAATAATCTAAATAAACATCTTTAGTGAATGGCTGAATAAATTGTGGTATGTCCCTACAATAACATACCACTCAGCAATAAAAGGAAAGAACTAATGATAGATGCAACAATGTAGATAATCTTCAATCATACTATGCAAAGGGGAAAAGGCCAGAATGAAATGACAGCGTATTTGTATGATTACATTTATATCAGATTTCTTAGAAAAGGCAAAGTTGGGGTGCCTGGGTGGCTCAGTGGGTTAAAGCCTCTGCCTTCGGCTCAGGTCATGATCCCAGGGTCCTGGGATCAAGCCCCATATCGGGCTCTCTGCTCGGCGGGGGCCTGCCTCCTCCTCTCTCTCTGCCTGCTTCTCTGTGATCTCCATCTGTCAAATAAATAGATAGAATCTTAAGAAAAAGAAAAGGAAAGAAAAGGAAAGGCAAAGTTACGAATACAGAATACAGATTAGTGGTTTACTGGAAATGGGTGTCTGAAGGGGATATTGACTGTAGTTGGTTATGTGAAGGAATGTTTTGGACAGAGGAAGTGTTCTAAAACTGGATTGTGGTTATGGTTGATGACTGTCTAAAGTTACTGACATTTATTGAACTGTATATTTAAAATGAATTTTATAGTACATTAATTATATCTTAAGAAAGCTATTTTAAAAAGAAAGAAAAAAAAACCCTTTTGATGAGGAACTATCTACTTTTACTTAACATTGTCTTGTCTCCTCTCTGACTAGGTGAGGTATCCTCATAGATATATTTCTGTGTTGGAGATGGATGTGGAAGAGGTTAACCTTCTCTCTCCAATTTATCTCTCTTTTCTTGATCAAAAGGGGAGAAAACCAAAAAAATAAGCGAATATATGGACTAATCCAGATATTATATTTAGAAGGTAAAGTCTTTGATCAGCATATATTCTGCTACCTTTTTGTAGCCATAATATCTGTTTTTCACTGAACAATGATGATCTTGAGAAGATGAACTGTTTCCAGCTGTCAATGAGAAAGTCATATGAAGTTAAATAGCTGCTCCTAACCAAAATTAGAAAGCTCAGGTTTTTCAGAAATGTATGTCAGTATATACTCATAACATGGGTAGAAATCAAATAGGTTTGTGAATGAAATCACAGTTAGTGACACATTAATGCTGGTAGTTTTTGTCTCTTTTTGCTCAGATATTTGAGACTTGACAGTAGAAGGAAAATTCTGTCCTGTAAAAAGTTTTTTTAATCACATGCTTATTGTATTTAACCACTATACAAGTGAAAGGGCACACAAGTGTGAAAATATGATATGAAATTGATAACCAAAAGGTAATCCAGTTAGGATAGAGAACAGGCTTATATCAGGGAGTAACAGAAGAGTAGGCTATAAAAGTCTTAGGTCCAAGTAATTAAAAAGGTTTTAATTCTAGGGTTTTATTTATTAGCTACAGCCTATTTTTAATATTAGAGTTACAAAATAAAAGCAGTATTTTATGATAAACAGTATTGTTGTGTAAGAGAACTGCAGTGGTTAGTAAGTGGAAGAATGAAGCGTGAAGCTATTACTATCATTACCATAAAACCAAGTATGAGGTAGTAACTATGATAGTGGCATTGGTCATAAAAAAGAGCACTAACTAAAGCTATTGGTTTAGAATTTCCTATGTACCAGACACTGTGTTTAAATATTGCCTTTATTATTTCATTTTATCTTCTCAGAAGTTTCATCAGGCAAATAACAATCCCAGGACACTCTGTGTGTTGTTTTGGAATCTGTGGTTTAGAGAGATGGAAAATTTTCTCAATATTCTTTAGTTGGAAAATAGTAGAATAAAGGTACCATATGAAGGCTTTCTTCCTAGTTACATAATAACTGTTTAATAATATATACTGGACTGAGAAAACACAGTTTAGAAATTCTTTTTTTTTTTTTTTTTTAAAGATTTTATTTATTTATTTGACAGAGAGAGATCACAAGTAGACGGAGAGGCAGGCACAGAGAGAGAGAGAGAGAGAAAGAGAGAGAGGGAGGGAAGCAGGCTCCCTGCTGAGCAGAGAGCCCGATGCGGGACTCGATCCCAGGACCCTGAGATCATGACCTGAGCCGAAGGCAGCGGCTTAACCCACTGAGCCACCCAGGCGCCCCATAGTTTAGAAATTCTTATAAGGATTATTTGTTAGTTCTAGATTTTGGTTGCTAATTTGGGAGTCAGGTGATACCTCACTGAGAACAGTGGACCCAGGTAGCAGCATAAGAATTCTGAGATTCTGTCTAACCATAACAAAGTACTGACAACAGTGTTGTTTGGCAGTTGTATGGAGTGTGTTCATTGTAACTGGGAAACCCATTCCATGTTAATTGTGTATTTCCATTTATTTTTATATAAATGTACAAAAATATACAAAAATGAATCAAATGCCAGAAAGTGACTTTGTACCACAGAGGCATAGATCATATTTTAGTTTCTATCACATTAAAGGCTTTAAGTACAGAAAATATTATGCTAAGATGAACCTTGCGAACAGGCTGAGATCCCAAAGCACTGAACCAGTCAGTTTCCTCCAAACTGACTTAGAATTTTGAGTTGGCATTAGGTAAGGTTTAAACCTTGATGTTATTTAAAATTTTGTCCACTTTTGACATAACATTAGTTAAAACAAAGTAAAGCAATGATAATTCTTCACCAAGAATTACCTCAAACTGTCAAATATTAAAATATTCTTTTATAATTAAATTAATGGAAGGGTCTACATGATAAAAGTATACTTGAAAATATAAATTAAAATTATACCCAGATATTTTATTTCTTAAAAGTGGTTACCAATAATGTCTGCGGTCTTTAAGACACAACTGATTAATTCTCAGTTTAGTGGATTTAAGGGCATGCAGAAAATGTACATCCCAGGAACTCATCAGTCAGCTCGGTTACATAATCAGGAGACTCGTTTAATTAATAATCCTACTTCATATTCATATAGCATTTTATAAATCGGATATCTTTAAATTTGGCAGACATGCTTTATCTGCAACAAAGAAAACAATTAGAATCAAGAATAAGATTTAATATGTGTTGCTTTAATATATGAGACCAAAGACACCCGTCACTTTTTTTAGAAGAAAGGAAATGTGATTACCGAACTTAAGTATGCTGTATATTAAATGAGAATTCTGATCATAAAGAAAGGTACTATCTACTCAAAAGTATAATTTCTGTGCTTCGGAAATCATCTCAGCAAGAATTATCTTCCCCTATCAAATTGTAGCACTTGTCAAAATCAACTGTAAAGCATCTCAAGTGCTCTTCTGAATCAACAAAACAGATGTATAGCAATGCGAGGTTGCAGGGAGAAGGGAATAACAGTGAACTGGATGCCCATCAGTGCCCTTAATCTCTTGAACTCACACTTAACACAGTAGACATGGCAGATCTTTGGGACACTACTCATAAGAGGGAAATACAAGGCTGATTCTTAATAATATGTAAAAATATGTATAAATTATTTTCTTTCTGCTTTGCTGCTAGACTTTCATCCTTTCTTTATGTTCCTAAATAGACTGTAGACATGTAGCATGGCATTTTTTTTTTTTTTTTTTGTCTACTAGTAATTATAAGAAATTTTCTTAGGATGCAGTTTGAAAAATTGGAAGATAAGGCTGTGGAAGACAAAAAGGAAGTAATTATTTTATCACAGGTAAAATTATGCCTTAATCAAAGTCTTTCTTTGCCTTACTGATCAGCAGCTCTTCGTTTTTGCTTCACGATATACTGAGGTATAAAAGAACTAGAGACTCTCTAGTCAGACTCTGAGGCTTAAGCCTCAGCTCTGTACTCTTTTGGTTGAGCTTGGGCAAGTTAGTTAACCTCTCTCTGCCTTATGTGTAAAATGGACATAATAACAATACCTCCTGCATGAAGTTGTATTGAGGATTCCATGAGATGGTTCTGGTAAGGCCCTGAAAATACTGTGTGCCACTTAGCACTCAAATGTGATTCTTAAAGTTTTGTCTCTTAATCTTGTTTCCATTAATATTCAGATGTTGTGGTTTTCTTTTTGTTGAGTGATAGTGATCTAATACTACTTCACAATGTATCCAGTGTGCTTTAAGAAACTACTATGACGGGCACCTGGGTGGCTCAGTGGGTTAAGCCGCTGCCTTCGGCTCAGGTCATGATCTCAGGGTCCTGGGATCAAGTCCCACATCGGGCTCTCTGCTTGGCAGGGAGCCTGCTTCCCTCCCTCTCTCTGCCTGCCTCTCTGCCTACTTGTGATCTCTCTCTGTCAAATAAATAAATATAATCTTTAAAAAAAAAAAAAAAGAAACTACTATGAACCTGAGTCTTGAAGATAGATTATGTTTATAATTTATATGCATATTTTAATAGATAACAATGAAATGATCTTATTAGGCTAGGTAAATTTAGATATTTATTTATTTATTTATTTATTTTTAAAGATTTTATTTATTTGACAGAGAGAGACACAGCGAGAGAGGGAATACAAGCAGGGGGAGTAGGAGAGGGAGAAGCAGGCTTCCCAGCAAGCAGGGAGCCCAATATGGGACAGGAAGCTGGGATCATGACTCAAGCCGAAGGCAGAGGCTTAACCCACTGAGCCAGCCAGGCGCCCCTAGATATTTATTTTTTTAAAGAATTTCATCCACGTACAGAGTAGACATTGTTGGTTGATATAGACATAAGTCATATGGCTGATGTTATGATTTTTGTGGGTCCATCATATGCACACTTTAACTTCATGTTGACTTTTGAACCTACTGCTGTGTAAGATGCATTATCATGAGACCAATTACTAGTGGAATGAGGGTGGGGTTTTCTTGGGGCCACCGCAAATAACAACACTTTGAAAGTAGTTGGATTCCCCTTACCATCTGTTCCCTTTCTCTGAAGATTTTAGTGAGGATGAGGTAAGGATAGAGTGGGAGGTACATCCGTAGCTCTCCTAAGAAACTTGTCTTTGAAAAATCTGCCATTCAGAAGAGAGGAAACATAAATAAGGTATCACTTGAGGAACCATACCCCATCACTATTATATGACTGTTCCTTCCCTGCATCACACAATCCTACTCATCATGTAAAGCCCAAATAAATACTTTCTTTTCTATGATATCTTTTCCAATTCCCACAGACAGATCTAGTTTTTCCTTCCTAGGGTTTTCAGAGAGCTTTGTGGCGGTTCTGTTAGATCCTTTAAATTGCATCATGATTTGTCTTATCTCTCTTTCCATAAAATTATTAGCTTCTCCAGGAAAACAAGTACTATGACTAATATTTAGCATAATGCCTGATACATATTAATCATTTAATAAATGTATACTATATGAATAAGTGAGCATGTTCCCTGATTTTCTTACCATTCTTAAGGTAGAATATCTCTCATAAATTATGTTATAGACTGAGTATTTGTGCCCCCGCCTTCCCAAAAAATTGATATGTGAGAGTTCTAACCTCCAGTGTAGCTGTGTTTAGAGTAAGGAAGTATGGTCAAATGAGGATCGCAAGGGTGGCACCTTGCTTGATCCAAAAGGATTCCAATAGTTCTTATAAGAAGGAACACCAGAGGGAGCTCACACTCACACTCATTTTCTCTCCATCTCTGTCTCTATCCCTCTGCCTTTCCCTCTCTCTGTCTCTCTCTCTCTCTTCCCCTACTTTTCTCTCCTCCCTACTTCCACCATCCCATAAGACTGTAGCAAAGGCATCTGCTGTGGAAAACACTGTGGAGTTTCTTCAAAAAGTTAAAAATAGAACTACCTTACAATCCAGCAATTACACTACAAGGCATTTACCCAAAGGATAAAAAAAAAAAAAAAAAATTCTGATTTGAAGGGATACATGTACCCCAATGTTTATAGCAGCATTATCAAGAATAGCCAAATTATGGAAAGAGTCCAGAAGTCCCATCAACTGATAAATGGATAAAGAAGTTGTGGTGGTGTGTGTGTGTGTGTGCATGTGCACACATATGTGTGTATACATATGTGTATATGTGTGTATATATATGTATGTATGTGTGTCTGTATACACATATATATTAATATTACTCAACCATAAAAAAGAATGAAATCTTGCCATTTACAGTGATATGGATGGAGCTAGAGAGTGTTACGCTAAGTGAGATGTCAGTCAGAGAAGGACAACTACCATATGATTTCACTCATGTGGAATTTAAGAAACAAAACAGATGAACATAGGGAAAAAATAGAGAGAGAGAAACGAACTATAAAACAGACTCTTGACTATAGACAGCAAACTGAGGGTTGCTGGAGGGGAGGTGGTGGGCTGGGTTAGATGCTTGGTGGGTATTAAAGTAGGCACTTCACTAAATCATATACCTAAAACTAATATTACACTGTCTGTCAACTAACTGAAAATTTTTTTAAAAAACCTGGAAGAAAAAAAAAAGAATTATATGGGGGGGAAAACCCCCCAAAGAAACAGACTCTTAGTTATAGAGAACAAACTGCTGCGAGGGAGTTGGGTGTGGGATGGGAGAAATACATATTGGAGATTAAGGAGTGCCCTTGTTGTGATGAACAGCAGGTATTGAATGGATATGTTGAATCACCATATTGTACACCTGAAGCTAATACTATACTATTCCAGTTAACTAACTGGAATTTAAATAAAAACTTACACACACACACACACACACACACACACACACACACACACACAGACTGTAGAAAGGCTATGTGAGCACTCGGTGAGAAGGCAGCCATCTGCAACCCAAGCAGAGAGCTCTCATCAGACACCAAACCTTTTGGCACCTCATTGTTGAACTTCCAGCCTCCAGAACAATGAGGAAATAAATTTTTGCTGTTTGAGCCACCCAGTCTCTGCTATTCTGTTATAACAGCCCAAGCAAACTAATTAAAAACTGTTACATAGAGCTATTACATGTAATTGCATATACTACATGGTTGCTTTTATGGTAATTATCAGAGTCTTCTCTCTGATAAACATCTTGAGATTGCTTGTTTGTTTCAGCACTTGGGTTGGCCAGTGACTTGTTGAATAAAAAATAATTGAATAAATAGATGAATGGGTGAAGCTTCTTTATTTACTGAATTTATGTGGCTATTACAAAAAAAATTCACTGAGATATCTTTTGATATAACTGAATTAATTACACTTCACAAATCTTAGATAACATTTAGTTTATTGGGTAAAAAAACTACACTGAAACTTGACAACAAATGACATATGCGGCAGTTTCACAAAAATATAAATACAGATGAATAGTGAAAATGATGAACCAGTTGTTGTCAGCAGAACAAATAAGTGGAAATTGTAATAAGATACTCCTTTTAATTCACAATTTTTAAAGAAATATTAATTTTTATAATTACTTGCTGAGAAATTATAATTTCCTATAAGTTTCTGAAGATAATCTAACAATATACATTTAGATGCGTAGGTATTTATACCAATTTGCCTAATATTTCCAATTCTAGATTCTACCCTAAGAAAATAATTTTAAAAGCAGAAAAAGTTTTGTGCTCAAATATTTGCTTTCCATTGAACTTATGTAATTTTAGGAAGGAGCATCACAAAAACTCATGCTTAAAATGTGTGTAACTTTCATTCATTTTAAAAATTGAAATCAATTGGTACAAAAACAATGAATACTGTTATGTTGAAAATAAATTAAAAAAATGATTAAAAAAAATTGAAATCAAATACATTTTGTCTTGAGATCTTACCCTCTTAAGTTGGTCATATTTTGAGGTGCTCTTTTCCCTCTCTTGGGTCATACATAATTTTGGAAGTCTGTGCTGCCTAGAATTCTCCCTAATCTTCATTCACTGTTGTCAGTATTGAGATACCCATTGACCTATCCATGCAGTCCATTCCAAAGCCATCACTCTGGTGCTTCTCTTATGCGCTTCGATCTTCAGAGACTTTCTCACTGTTTCAAGGCCTCAGCAATCACAGTTTAATCTCAGATATTCATGATCCTCCCTTATCCACGGCCCTTCAACCCAGGGGGCATTCCTTGGAGAAAGAAAGTGGGGAACAGATTTCCATTACTTCTGCATCCCAACATTACACATCTTGATTTCCCAACTATCTCTGAAATCAGACCACTTTAAAGTTTTCGTCCCAAACTTGTAGTCCTCTCTCATATCCCAGTCAGTCCAGCTGTTTATACTCAGGAGAAAAAAAAAATTGTCTGTCTGTCTATCTATCCATCTAATCTGTCATCTCCTTTGTGCTTTCATGATTGCCCTAAGAGAAAATAACATATTTTCTTCAGTAATAAGAGATGAAAAGTGAGCAAGTGGAAACCATTTAATAATGATGACTCCGGAATCTCAGTACGGGTATGGTTTAGGATTAGTTTCCTTCTTATAAATTTCTTACAAAATTCATCACTGACAGATCAGTGAGAGAGCTAATGAAGCACTAGTAGGCATAGAAGGGGACATTTCTGAATTACTTGGCTTTTAAGGGGAGATATCAGTCGCTTTTTTTGTAGCTATATTGAACTGATAAACTGGTAAATCCCTATATGAATAATGAATACCTGAGTGTGTATACATGCTAAGATATATCTCTCTATAGCTTATAATTTCTATATATCAGAGTTGGTTCCCCAAAAGAAGTTTGGAAAAAAAATATTGAATGGTTAGTATGTCTCAGTAAGTGTCAGTGTGTATGCTTGGGAATGAAATGATGAATTAGAACTGTTTCCTTATCTGTAGTGGTATAACAGTTAGTAACAGAGTTTGAAAAATCATAAAAATTCTTTCAAGAACTAAATAAGTGTGATGAACCACATCTGATAGGAGAAGGTAACTAGTATTAGTGCATGCATACATACAAGTATATTGATGTAACACTTTAACCCATATTATAATTCTCTGTCATTAACCCTGAGGAGTGCTTTTAGTGAGGCTTCAGAGCATTTGTGCTCATTTTTTATGATTAAAAATTACACAGATACAAGTAGATGGCAGAATGGACTAAACTCAGTGGTGATACAAATAAGAAATGGATGTAATGTTCTTTAATAAGTGCCTTCAACTTATATTGTTAAACTCTCTGTCTGCACTTAAGGGCTACTCCTTCAGTAGACATCATGGATTTCTGATCACTCCATGAACAGTCTTACATTGGCAGTTAAGTTTCATTGTCACCTTAAATAGGCTCAGTTCAGTCAACTGTAAAAAAAAAAAATCCACCTTACACACAGCTTAAGTCCTCTCCCAGTCTCAGGACTTAAGTAGGCCTCATTGGCCAGGCCACAAATAAGAGAAGCATGGTCTGTTACTTCACTGCTTTGTTTCCTATCTCCGTCGGCTCAGGCCCAGTTCATTATCTTCTGAGCCTTTCAGAATTAAGGTAGGAGGAGGGGTCATATGAGGAACAGTATAAAAAGAAGAAAAATTGCTTTGTGACTTTTTGCAGTGTCCATTTGCCCTGAGGAAACGAGTACGTATTTTCTATACCACACCGAGAGAGGGTGGGCTGACTCTTGTGCTCTTTCTGTAGTCAAATACCTGCCTTGAGAAGACTTCAGGACACCATATTCTACTTGGGTGGCAGCATGCCTGGGCTTGTGAACAAATGGCCCTGAGCAAGCATCCAGCCAAGACTAGCAATATCAGTTTCCCATTCTTGCTCTCATCCTTAGTTTCTTTTTTTTTTTTAAAGATTTTATTTATTTATTTGACCAGAGAGAGAGGTCACAAATAGGCAGAAAGGGGTGGGGGGAAGCAGGCTCCCTGCAGAGCAGAGAGCCAGATGTGGACCTCAATTCCAGGACCCTGAGATCTCAAAGGCAGAGGCTTAACTGCTGAGCCACCCAGGCACCCTCATCCTTAGTTTCTAAGACTGTTTCTTTCTGGAGCATAATAATCATTTAAAGGAATGGCATCCCCTGCCTTTCCCCTAGGTACAGGATAGGGTGAAAAATACTCTAGAATGTCACACTTTATGCTAACTTTTCTCTTTAACAAAATTAGGACTTTTGCTTTGTAGGCTGGAAGGAATGGTGGGGATGATGATGGCAGAAAGATCAATTTGACTACCTCTTAGAAGACTCAAGAGTGGGGTGTCTGACAGCTTTTTGGCTGTTCTGTTTAGTATATGGAGATAATTACTACTGGTTGTGCTGACTGTGGGGCTTTAGCCAAAATTCCAAGACATGGGAAAGATCCCATTCAACACAATACAGTACATGGCCTTTGAAAAGTTTCAGAGAAGCACAAAGAAGAAAATGAAAATCACCTGTCCTTTCTTCACTGCTTAAGAGTTTGTGTCAATGCCTATTATCTTTCTTAGCTATGCATAAAATGCATGTAAACATACACGGTCAGAATAACATTTTATAGATCTTTTTAATCCTTGCTTTTCTATTTAATTTATTCAAATATAATTCACTGTTCTCAAAAAAAAAACAGTTTTCAGTGGTGCATAGTTCTACATTATTTGATAAGATTTGCAATCACAAGAACATGTAGATTATTTCCAATGTTTCCTTCTATATATAATGCTTTGATGAACATCTTTGCTCATTAATTAATTCATCAAATATATTTTGAGTGCCACTGTGTGCCAAGCATTATCAAGGATGTATGCCTGGAATACATCAGGGAGTAGGACAAATGCAGTACAACTTCTTAAAACACAGGAGCAAGAAGGAACTTGGGGTGATGTATATGTTCATTATCTTGATTGTGGTAACAGTTTCATGGGTATGTATGCATGTAACTAATTTTACACTTTTAATATGTGTAACTTACTGTCTTTCATTTATATCTCTATAAACCTGTTATGTAAAAAGAAGTAAATCTAATGAGAGAAGACAATTTTTCTAAGTATATTTGAACATCACAAACATTTATAAGTGAGTATGCAGGGTAATAAAAGAGTGTATAACAGGGACCTCTAATTTAGTTTTAGAGCGGGTATCAGGGAATGCTTCCTGACATTCAGATGAGAAGGAAACACGAATGGGAATTGGTTACAGAAGATGGGAAAAACAAGGGGACTTGGGGGAAGAATTCTAGATAAAAGGGAGAAAAATTCCATGATTCTGAACTGTGAAAGAAAGCTTTGAAAAGTTCTGTGATCTAGAAGAAGGGGACCATAGCTATGATTCAAGAGAAAGGGATTCAATGATGAGAAATGAAGGTGGAAGATCAGACAGAGACCAAAATCCAAAGGAAAGAGTTCTTGGATCCTATTAGAGCTTAAAGGCAATAAGGGTTAAGCAAATAATAACACATAGTGTGTGTGTGTGTGTGTGTGTGTGTGTGTGTGTGTGTGTGTAGTATATGTGTGTGTTTAAATATCCATAGTGGCTGTGATGTGAAGGATGGCCTGTATGTGTAAGAGTTAAATATAAATTAAATTAATGCTGCTACTTTACATACTGTGTGAAGGGCCTATGCCATAGACATTTGCATTAGTTTTGTCCTGTCCCAGATTGTGACTTGAACTAGACTGGAGTCACTGATATTGGCCACAAATTGGCATTTAGAAGGCAGACTTGATCAGACTTGGCAATTGTTTGTATATGGTAGGGGAGGGAGGGAGAGATAAGTCTATTACGACTCTTTCAGTTTTAGGTTAGGAAACATATGTAGTTGATGGTTACCTTTTGCTAAAATTGTTAATATCAGCAGTAGAACACACTTGAGGGAAATAAATTAATTTAGTTGTGGACACATTAAATCTGAGGTGTCTGTGTGATAATCTAATAGAGTGCTCAAATAAGCAGATGTATATACTTAGAATCAAGGAGAGATGGCATGGAGATTATGCTTTTGAGAGACATCAGAGTAGATACAAGTGCTCAGGGAATGGGAATGGTGTGGTTTTAGTCTGAGTTTGAGAAACTCTAACATTTACTTTTTTTGCAAAAAGGACAGAGTAAACAAATGAATCTGAGAAGAATGAGCCACCCATATGGTTAAACAAACAGACAAAACTTGTGGTAGCTAAGGAGCTAAGAGGTTGCTTCTGACAAATCAAATAGGAGGAAGAATGGAAATTGTCAACTATTTGACTTAGTACATGAGTCTGTATTACTTTCTTATTACTGCTGTAATAAATTACCACAAACTTGGCAGTATAAAGCAACACAGATTTATTCTCTTATATTTTTGGAGGCCAGAAGTCCAAAATCAATTTCGTTGGGTTAAGGCAGAGATATCAGTGGGCCTGAATCCTTCTGAAGTTTCTAGGGAAGAATCCATTTCCTTGCATTTTCTAGGGTCAAGCAGAACAACTAAATTTCCTGACTCATGACACTTCTTCATATCACTCCAGCCTCTTACTTAAGTCATCCTTTCTCCTGCTCTCTCCTGTTCCTCCCTCTGCCTTTCTCTCTTTTTTTAAAGATTTTATTTATTTGGGAGAGAGCATGCACGCCCACACATGTGCACAAATAGTGGAGAGGTAGAGGGAGAGGAAGAGAGAGAATTTCATGCAGACTCCCTGCTGAGCATGGAGCCTGATGAGGGTCTTGATCCTACCACCAGGAGATCATGACCTGAGCCAAAACCAGAGTCAGTGTTCAACCAATGAAGTCACCCAGGTACTCCCCTCTGCCTTCCTCATATGAGAATACTTTTGATTATGTCATTCAGCTCACTTGGATAAAACAGGCTACTATACTAATCTTAAGACTATTTATTTAAGCACATTTGCAAAGCCCCTGTTGCCATCTAAGGTAATATTTTCACACACTCCCAGGATTGGGCCATGAACATCTTCAGAGTGAGGGTTATTATTTGGTCTAACCTCAGAGGTTATTGTAGAAATACTAAATAATGTATTTCAAGTTAGAGAAGGTTGAGTGAGGGAGAGGAGATTACATTGGAGAAAGCAGGTATAAATAATTTTGTAAGGATTTTGTGGTTAGTGGGAAAGAGAGAAATTGGAAGACGGAAGATAAATGGCTCAGTAGAAGGGTTTTGATTATAGTGGGAAATATTGAACGTATTTAAATCCTGGTGGAAAAAGTCTACAAAGGGCAGCAGAGGGTGAAGATAGTAGAAAGAGATGAGATAACAGGTGTTCAAGTTTTCTGAGAATGACAGTTGGCTATGGGGAGGAGCCAGGAAGTGCTGAACATCTCCATTACTCAGAAGCATTTTTGAGAATATTTGAGGGTAGAATACTGTAACTGTGAAAGACAGGTTTTTCCCCCCTTTTTTTCCAGTTTATTCCTAATTAATTTTAAAAGACATCACATAGCTATTTCTTTATGGTGTGTTTTTTAGATAAAATTATTATATGGTTTTCTTTTCATATCTCTCACAGAAAAAATTAAAAATTTCAAACTATGTTTCCTAGAAATCTAAAATGAACAATAAAATTGCTGGTGAGGAAAGCTATAGTTTATCTGCATGAGTGCTTTCCTTCATGTTTTGAATTTTAGTTTTGTTGTTTTTTTTTTTCTAACTTTGTATTGGTTTAAATTTCTGTAAGACTTTACTAAACTATACTATCAGGTGAACTACACCGAATGCATTATTGTTCTCAAAGATGTACCCTTAACGTTCCACATCACTGTTTTTTCTCCCTCTTTTCCCATTGTCATTTCTCTACATCCTGAATAGAACAGATCGTGACTTCCATGGGGAGCTCCAGGTAGAGCATTTCCAGGGTTTCCTATAATTGGTGTCTGCTATGCCTGCTCATTGAACATTATGTAAATTATGGCTGGGACCAAGAACCAAAAGGGTGTGTGTGTGTGTGTGTGTGTGTGTGTGTGTGTGTGTGTGAATGATCACTGTTTATATGTTGATATGGAGAGGACAACTGAAGGATTTTAGTAACAATTTTCCAATCAGGATCTTCCTTACCAGGTTTAATTTAGTGATCAGTTTTTCAGTTTGTAATATAATACACATTTATTGAGTTTTATTGTTTAAAAGACACATTACTAGCAGCTGTTTAGGAAGTAAATTCTGTTCTTGAGAAGTAAAAAACAAAAACAAAAAACAAAAAACCTATTGAAGAATTGTGGGAAAAAGAAAGGGAAAAGTTGAGTAGCCAGAAATATAAGGAAATGTGATAGTGTCCTAGAGCCTACCGTAGATTGGGTAGTTAGGCGTAGTCGCTCTGAAGTTGCTTTTTAAGATACGCTCTGAGTATCAGAATTATCCAAGCAGAATGCTGAACTGAAGGTTATATGTCGTTAAGGATATAGACAATATGGTGGAGTTTCAGAGAAGATGGCAATCTAATTTGGTTGTGGAGTCCAGAAAGTATTCAGATCAGATAAGGATTTTCAGAAAGACGGGACACAGGCAGGAAGGAACAGAGGGTGAAGGGACACATGGAACCGTGCAAATAAGCTAAGCGGTAGTGTCCCTGAGGAAAACAAGGGGGAGAGTTCAGGAAACAGGAAGTAGCCCATCCTGGATGAACCTGAGGATGGAGTATTGTGAAATGAACTGGAAAAGGTGTTTGAGATCCTATTGTGTAGCATATTAAATGGTTATATGCGGTTCACAATGTAGCAGTGTTAAAAGTGAAGAACAAAAGAGCACAGTTGAAATTATAATAATGAAAGCTGCCATTTGTTGAAAAGTTACTATGTGCCAAGTTCTTTGTTTATATATATTATCCCTTTTTATATGCCTCTCAGAAAACTATAGAATTATATTGCTCAGCTATGGTAAGTAACTTGCCTTTTAAGTCACAGTGCTAGAAAGGATTTGAATTGAAGTCAGAGAAATGATCGTGGAAGCCAGTTAAGAATTATACAGTGGTTGAGGTGCAAGGAGTAAAAGGATATAAATTAGAGTAGTGGTCAAGGGCCCAGGAAAGAGAAGATGGGCCAGAGACATTTTGGTTGCAAAGCATATGAGATTTAGCATCAAATTTGATGAGGAAAAAGAGAAAGGAATAAATCTTTTAGGATTAAATGTGCCGTGGTTATTATTTTCAATTTTAATGCTTTTCATATTTTTTCTAACTATTGTTTTAAGAATTTAAAAGAAATATATACTTAGTATATGAAAAATTTAGAATAATAGTAGGAGAGGAAAACTTTCCTAATGTCTTAATATCCATTGAGAGTCACTGTTAATGCCTTGGTACATTCCTGTACTTCCAAAAATATATGCGTAGATATTTGAAGGGTCCTTTAAAAAGCATTTTAACCTGGTTATTACTATACTTTAGGTCTTATATATATATAATTTTACATCCTAACTTTTACATTTTCCATTGAATTATCATTGGTTTTTCCTATTGTACAAACTTCAAAAATGCTTTACTCCCTGTATATTATTCCATTATCTGGGTTTCCATTACCTTATTTAACCATTTACTTACTATTTCCACTTAGGTTGTTTCTGGTATATGCTCAAAAGAGTTGTGTGTCCAGATTTTTTTTTTTTTTTGCATTCAAGATTATATACTTAAAATAGATGTTCAGAAATGGAATTATGAAGTAAAAAATATGGCCATTAAAAATGCATAAATCCTATACTGCCAAAGTTTTTTCAGAATTTTTCCAATTTAAATGCATGTCAGTAATTTTTTTTAAAGATTTTATTCATCCATTTGAGAGAGAGAGAGCACAAGCAGGGGGAGAGGCAGAAGGAGAGGGAGAAGCAGACTCTGCTAGCTGGGAGCCTGATGTGAGGCTGGATCCCAGGACCTGAAGATCATGACCTCAGCTGAAGGCAGATGCTTAACCATCTGAGCCACCCAGGCACCCCAACAGGTCAGTAATTTTTGAGAAGCACTTTTCACTACACTCTCAAAAGCACGGAATATTATATTTATAACAAGATATTAAAGTAGAAATTTAGGTCAATGTTTTAAAATAATAAATGCCATTGAGCTATAAGGCCAGTTACTCTGCAGGATTTGCACAAAGTAGGTTTCCAAGACCTGGTTAGATGACTCCTAAATCTCTTACCACATTGGAATTTTAAAAAATTTAAAATTTAAGAGGGTAGGTGGCAACAAAATAGTTAAAAGGATTTTGGTTTTTGGAGAAAGCTGCTGGTTTGCTGTTTACTGGACACATTTTCCAAGTGAGATGGGGATGGGGTACCTGCTCCTCATTTCCAATCTTATAAAATAAGCTTTTCTGTAGTACAAACGGGTGACCCTGAGTTGTGTTCTGTTCTGTTGGAAGATTAAATGGACCAGAATCTTATTCATTCCTGAGAGATCTCAAGCTTGAGAAATTGGCTGGATATTGAAGAAGAGGTGGCTCTTCTCTCTGAGCTTATTGTGTGAAGTCGACAGGAGTTCCATGAGAGAGGGAGTAAGACAAGGATTTTAAGCCAGAACATCTGGGCAGGTATATAGAGTTTATTAGAGACAACCTGTAGGCAAGATGTATTTATATTCTTGATTCAGTGGGAGGAGGAGACCCTCAGGTGCAAAGAGATGTATTCCTGCACGTGTTGGTTGTGCGAGAGGGAAAAGCCTGCCCTGGACACAGGTCTTTATCCAGAAGGGCTGACAACAGAAAGGTCTGGCTTTAATCATTTGCCAACACCAAAGAGTCAGCAAAATTGAGTATTTTGGGTAACTTCTTGCCTTTTTTTCCCCCTCTGACTGATAGTTTGACTTCTCCCCTTTTCATCCAGGGGCAGAACCAGAGCTCACTCCACTGCAATATCTAACAATGGGAGAGAAAGTAAAGGGAGAGGAGAGTATTGCAACTTTGTTTTTATTTGTATTTTTTGATAATTTATATAAAGTTTAAGATGTTTGACAGTTTGGTTATCAGCCATATTTCTTTTTATAATATGAATAAACATAATTATTTTTTTCAGTAGGAGTCTATTTTTAAAAAATTTTTTTAAAGATTTTATTTATTTGAAGTAGAGTGAGTGAGCATGAGAGAGCATAAGCACAGGGGAAGGGCAGAGGGAGATGGAGAAGCGGGCTGTCCACTGAGCAGGGATCCTGATATGGAGCTCAATCCCAGGACCCTGAGATCATGACCCAAGCTGAAGGTAGACACTTAACCGACTGAGCCACCCAGGTGCCACAGTATTATTATTTTTTTTTTAAAGAACAAAGAAGAAATGAAATATGCCAATATAACATAAGTTGGATTACATGGGAAACTAACATGACCACCCATTCTTTTTTTAAAAACTTATTTTATTTAAATTCAATTAGTTAACATATACTGTATCATTAGTCTCAAATATAAAGTTTATTTATTCATCATTTGCATATAATACCCAGTGCTCATCATATCACGTGCCCTCCTTAATGCCCATCATCCAGTTATCCCATCCCCCCTACCCACCTCCCATTCTGCAACCCTCAGTCTGTTTCCTGTAGTTAAGAGTCTCTTATGTTTTGTCTCCCTCTCTGATTTTGTCTAATTTTATTTTTCCCTCCTTTCCTCTATAATCTTCTGTTTGGTTTCTTAAATTCCACTAGGAGTACAACCACCTATTCTTGAACATCCTTCTCGTAATAAGCAAAACTTACAATAAACATAATTATAAATTTGAACGGTAAATCCTTATCTGTGTCCTAATCTGAATACCTAAAAATATTATTGTTTTTTATACTTCCTATTTGATGACCGTGTAGTTCCTGAATGTATAATAAAGCTAAATTTTATATCCTAGATATTGCAAAAATCAAATTGCTATTTAGAAGAGTGTGTGGCAGTCTAAGAGTCAGGAGGTGTAGTGTAATGGAAAGTGCCCAAGATTTAACAGAAGAGCATCATTCGGCCTGGCTTTGCCTAGTACTAATTATGGGACATTGGAAGAATAATTTAACCTCAGAATCTCAGATGTCAAATATATGAAAACAGAGAGCTGTCGTATAGTATAAAACAGGAGGTATATGTGAGGCAAAATGGAGCATTTTGTCTCTTGGCCCCCTACTCTCACCTCACGCTCACTCCCATTTGTACAGAGGGTGTCTTTGGTAAGATACAGACAGAGAATTTGTCAGCATAATAGCATCAAAGCTTTTCTAAAATAGGCGGTCAATATGAGCAAAAGAAAAATCTGTTGATGTTTCTTCCTGAAACACCTTAATAGGCTGAGGAAGTCTTTCAAATTTTAGAAAAATTTTATACATTATCAACAAGAAAAATAAACAGTGATTTACTAAACTTGAACACATTCTTTCTGTTTTCCTCCACCTACCACCTGGAAAGCAATGTGGAACTAATAATTATTTCTTCTGCAGTGCAAATTACCTCTGCCTTTTATTCCCACACTATCTTACACACAGGGTTCCCTTTCATGTTATAGCCAGAAGGGTCAGCTTGTTAAAAACTTGTCCCACCGTTCTCCAAAGTGCCATTCAGGGATCCACTCATGCGACTCTCATTAATGACAAAGACCTGTGTCTAAAGGAGTGTGCAAAACCCCAGAGAGTGTAAAGATTCAAAGTGTTATTGAGGCCAAACCATCTTATCTATAGGTGAGCCTTCCGGGTCATGGTAGATTCACCCTGATGAAATAAAGTGTAGAATTTTCCATGTGCCTGGGCCTCCTGTGCAATCACTAAATGCAAAGCTTTAGATCACCTCCTCCGTACTGAATACAAATTACCCAATAAAACAAATAAAAGCTCTCCAAGGCTATATCATACATCATATAAATTGTTTAGCTCCATTCGAAACACAAGTATTATGCTAGTGCAGTTGCAAAGTTAAATATCCACATTTACAAAAATTAGAAGTAATTGCTTAAAATTAAATCAATTGCAAATTAATTCCTTTCCACATTTCTTTAGAAGCTATTTCATAAAATTAAAAGTACACCTCAAAAAGGCGAATATATGCCCACATTCTTTACATAATTTTTCATATGTATTTAGTTTTTATTAATGTAACTTTATAGGAGTGAGGATTCTAAAGAAAACATTTCTGTAAACTTAGATATTGGAGAACTGTGAGGGACTGCTTGTTCAGACCCTGGATTAAAACAATACTTCCAGGTTTGAGGATTTTTATACTCTACTGGAGAACTGAACAAAACCCCTGTAATTTAGTTATGCAACATTACTCAGTTTAACTGGCACTTTATGTTCTCCCATGTTCAAACACGAATGGGGAAGGAACATTCCTCATCCATTGGAGGATACCGACTGTATTTTGTTAGGATAGTCGTCTTGTTATGTCCCATTCAGCTCAGCCCCATTAAGCTTTTGGGCCTACAATTGCTGCCTGCTGCCAGGCTTAATATCTCAGTATTTTCTCTTCCTTAGTTTATGGTTACTTTTCAAGAATTAAATGATCATTCAGAAAGTTGGCTTCAGTTTATGAGCTGTTAAACCTATGGTAGATAGGATACAGCAGAAGGGAAAGCTTAAGAGTTATTAGTAGCAACTTTCCTTGCAGACATTTGCTGGTCTCCTCCCCCACTTTCTTTTTTTTTTTTTAAACTTGAAAATCCATTTTCCTTCCTGAGTTTCCAGGTCTTACATAAATATGTATTGTACTCACGCAGTAGTAAAGGGATGCTTATTCAGTAACCGTCAATGTTTCCTCCTTTAATAACATACGTTAATTTTCTTTTTCCCACTGTCATATTTATTCTATACGTGAGGTGGAACACTGTATGCCATGGAAACAAATTCTAGATAAATGAACAAATGGAATGGATTGGAAAAGTTATTCTTTTTGGTGGTCAAGATTCTTTATATAATTGTTGATAAAATGTTTCAGATTGACAGCTCTGGAAATTTAAGTCTATAGTCTACAGAATGGATTAGCATTTGGTAGGAGCCTAAGTCGTCATCAGCAACAACCAATATTTGTTGATTTTAAGTCTCTCACCTAGTTCAGATTTCCAGGCTCTTTAGTTATTAGCTCTTTACGATCATAGTATTGTTGCATTACATGGAAATTTATGAATGAATGAACATTTGAATTATCATAGATGCCTGAAGGGCTTAATTTGTTTGCTTTACTGCTGGTCATGTGCTTTGCCAGTTACTAGCTTTTAGTGGACTTGGAAAGCTTGCTATTGATATTTCCTCAGGGAACTCCTTACTACAGCCACACTTGTCTACTGTGTCATTCACAAATACAGGTAGATGCTCCTCTCTTGTTATACCTGCATCCTGAAACAAAAAGAATAAGAGAGAAATACATGCCATTTTTTCACTAGATAAATCCACCAGGTGTTTATTATATGTAAATAAGTTTATTATATGTAAATAAGTTACATAATTAAGGAGTCTTTCCCCCCTCTTCTAACATGGTTTACTTTTGTTTTCCTTAAGGTCTCTCTCTTTTTAAATTCAAATTGATTGGATTTAGGGCCTATAAATTGGAGAAGAGTTTAAGAACATTTAAAACAGGAAGGAAGTAAGCTTTCTGTTCAGATTGAAGGGCCTCTTTAACCACTGCATTATTTTTTGTTTGTTTTTTTTAAACTCACCCCCAGGTTCCAGCTCACTGATTTTTTTAAAAACCTATAACACACGGTCTCTACACCATACTCTTACCTCAATAAGTTCCTGCTCCTGGGTGGTTGACCTTGCTACTCCTTTTTTTTTTCTTTTTTTTGCTACCACTCTAAGTTTTCACTGTTCCACAGTATGCAAACAAATGGTTTGCATGTTTCTTCTGCTACACTGAACATTCATTGACAGAAGAGTCTCAGTTGGAGGCATCTTTGTAAGGCCATCCTTGTCACCTTGCATAGGCTGACATACTCTGGACATTCAGTCAATATACATAGAGTAGATATGTGTGTCTTATGACAACTTCTGTCCATTGTAATCATCACTGCCATTCATCATGCTTCCTTGCTGGACAAACTCTAAAACTTTGGATTGTTTTGAGGAATAACATACATTTTCTCTGAACTGATATTTTCAGGTCTTGGGGACACTGGATCTAAGTGCCCTAAAAAAGCAAATAGTTTTCAGGGAAGCAGGCTACCATCCAGCCCTCATTGGCAGGGTCTGAGCTTCTCTAATGAGACCTGGCTGCTTTTCTGAGCCAAGAGCCCTGTCTGTCTGTTTCTATTTAGCAGCAAAGTCCCTTAATCTTCGTCATTCTGAAATCTCGATTTGTTTTCCAATTTTTTCTCACATTCTTGACATAAGCCAAATAAAGTAGTTCCATTTCCTGTCCATTTTAATATCATATTTTTATAGGATACTTATGGATATCGGATTTTTCTGCATCTTCTCTGCTAGCTAACCCATTCTTTCTGCTTTCAATCTGTAGAGAAAAAATTCTGCTCCACTGGCTTTTGATTTTGGTTAAGAGTAGCCTTCTCTATACAGAGAGGGGATAGTATAGGACAATCAGTGGATGGGTACATAAATGGTTATACTGCAGTTTTGATAAGCACAAGATGTGAAATGTGTCAGAGGACCAAGGAATACAGAGGAAAGAGAGATGAACTCTGCCTGGAGGTGTCAAGGACTGACTCCAGAATTTTTCAGATGAACCACAGGGCAAAGGACCTTTTGTAGAAGTCCACAGCATGTGTAAAGACCTACAGACAGGCAAGAGCTTGGCACAGGAAACCTCAAGAAGTTCTGTATCTCTAAAACATATGGCATAACTTGAGTTGTGAGAGAGACGATTGTAGAGTTGAGAGGGGTTAAATAAGTAAAGGGGTTGTACAATCTCATCTGATACCTGTTTTGGAAAGTTGACTCTGGCATCAAGGTAGAACCTAAAATAAAAGATAAAAGAATCATCAGTAAATCTAGAAATGTTCTTAAGTGGACAACAAGGCCCTTAAGGAGAAAATAATAGACTCACAATTATTTTCTATCCTGGAAAAAGGAGAACATTTAAAAGATATCGGGCTGGGAGGAAGAGTAAGGAGAACTCTAGGTAATAACTGTGCACAGTATTGGAGATGTTGGATATTTGACTGTAGAGCACTGAGTTATATGTACATAGTTGAGAATTCTCAGGATATATATACATACATATATATATGTATGTATATATATAGTAAAAGGATCACGGAATTATACAACACAAACAGCTCTGATATGCTCTGTGCCATGCTACATGGAAAGGATATGTGTGAAGAATAGAGAAGAAGAAAAGCTCTCTGATTTTCAGGAGTTAGGAACTAACTAATATAAACCTGAAACAAGTTTCAAGTAAGTTCTGAATCGCAGATTTTAATGTTGTGGGACTTCAGAAGTAAGTTAGATCAATGTCTTCATAAAAGATGCCGGATGTATAGAGTTTGGAGGAAGTAAGTGTAGAACATTTAAATGGGGGATGGTCAGGGGTGGGGATCATGGGAGTGAAAGTAGAAAGAAGGGATGGAGTTTAACTCTTTTGTGGAATAGGAGACCAGCTGGAACTTAATTGATTTAAAACCAACAGAGCATGTTGAGGAATAGCAAAGAACATTTGCTAAATACAGTGGGACCAGATTACAGAGATGGCCTCAGCACTAAAACAATGGAGATTAAATGATGCATTTGGGAATTGGGAAGCCTGAAGCTTTTGTCCTTCATGGCATAATAGGGTATTACAGGAAGATTGGTCTGGGGAAGGTGGGTATGATGGATTCACAGAAGACCAAGAGTAACCTCCAACAAGAGTTATTGGTCATTCATTTAATTGCCTTGGCACCACAAAATTACCTAAATTTTGCCTTTTGCACTCTTGTGTCTAGACACAACTTGTGTTCACTGTCGTAACTTTTTTAAAGATATGTCTAAAATCATCAGCATATTGTTTCATTGCTCAGACGTAGACTGTAGAAAACATCCCCTTTCTGTGAAGAATGTGAGGACATGAGTTCTGTGCCCCTCCATGTAGAGATCCTGCTACTACGGGTAAAGATCCTGGCTAGTGGTTTCTCCTGAATTGACTTGAGATGTTTTACTTCCTTGTGTCTGTGCTGAACCTAAATACATATTTTTAAAAAGCAAATCATGAACTCTATAGCACTGAACACTTGTAAGCAAATCACGAACTGTATAGCACTGAGCACATTATAAACACACAATATATATTTTATGAATAATATACTATGTGAAAATACATCTATGAACAATCAGGGAAGCCTCATTAAGGAGGTTGTAAGCCTACTGGCATTTTCCTGGGCATTGGCTAATTCTGCCAGCAGACACAGTAAATCCTGCCACCCTACCGTTCTAATGCATGTTGTAACTAGAAACAATTGGGACCAGTTTCAACAGCCAACAAGGAAAATCAGGCCTGCCTTCAGCTCTACCTTTGTAACACTTGGCTTTCATATAACTTTTTCAGGCTTCATTTAGTTGGTACTTAAAAGCCCACTGTTGCTATAATATATATGGAAACAAGATTCTAGTCAGGCACACTAAATGCATTGAGTAAATACGTATAGTGGAAAGAAGCAACGTATTAGGTCTGGTCCTGGTTTGAGGCCTGGCAAACAATAATATACTCTATGAACTTCTGGTTTTAAAAAGTAAATTCAGATCTGAAAATCCAAGCTCTGTAGTGGCCTTGCCATGACTGACTGCTTTGGGAGAGCTGACAAAGGGTTCTGGTAACCCTCTGTTCCCGCGCTCCAGACCTGTGAAGTTAGGAAGGGGAAAGAAGGAGCAAATTCAAGGAGGCAATTACCGTCAATTACACCCCAAAGGTTTAAAGCTGTATGTGGAAAACATTAATAAATCATTGAAGAGTAAAGAGCTGGGAAACTGCCATTTAAAGTGGAAAGCTGATTGTATTTCAGAGCAGCACACTGGCAGCAGGTGGTCTCAGTCTGGCTTGGACATGTGTTTTGTTTGGCTTTGGTATTTTAAAAACAACATAAACTTGTCTGAAACGTGTTTGTCTTTATGTAGGGCATGTATTCTCCGCCTC
The DNA here is from genome assembly GCF_002288905.1 of Enhydra lutris kenyoni. Lineage (NCBI taxonomy): Eukaryota > Metazoa > Chordata > Mammalia > Carnivora > Mustelidae > Enhydra > Enhydra lutris. The sequence goes on from NW_019154111.1 coordinate 24,656,465, forward strand.
TCCAGTTTCCTTACCACCCTGTATTGTCTTATCTGCATTATTTATGCACCTGATGTGACTGGATTTTGCAACACCTAAAATATTTTTTTGAGTCTTTTATGGCAGAGTGTGACCATAACAGAAAGACTTCAGAAGCAGAAGATTTGAGGTGAAATTTGAATGAAGTGATTTATTAACTGTTCAGTGGCATCTTGCTGAACTTCATTGTTCTCATCTTGAAAAGAGGACGCTAAAATACTACTTAACTACTTGCGATGCTTACCACACAGGCTAAAACAAGCTAAGTGTGAACCTCAAGTAAGATAAAATATGAGTATATTTTTTACTCTAAATGCTGTGTAGATACATTGTTTAATTTTACTTCCATTTCACAATAATTATAACTGACTTTGTGAACCCTAAATCTGGGCCCTTTGAAGTTTCTGTTCCTAATGTACATAGGTCGGTAGATCTCAAACGTGATGGCATGATGGACTTAATGGTGGTAGAACTTTAAAAAATACTGATGATGGAATCACATCCCCTGTAATTGTGAGTTAATTGATCTGGGAGTGGTCTGGGCTTTGGAGTCGAGGTGGTTTGTTTTTTACATTCCCCAGCTGATTTTAATGAGCAAAGTTTGAGAACCATGGCTTACCTCAATTCAGTAGCAGCATCACTAAATTGTAAAATTTGTCCAAAACTATTTTGGTCATTCTCCAGCTACTTTGTGATAAAGCAGAGCACATACTGTTTGTTAGTTTTTCTGTCTTCTAATTCAGTGGTTCATGAGTGTGGCAGAATGAGTACCACTTGAGGTAAACTGACTTCAACCACGTGATGATGCCCCCCCCTCATCCCAGAACTCGTGAATGTTGTTTTCTATGGTGAAAGGGGCTTTGAAGGTGTGCTTGCATTAAAAGTCTTGAAATGAGGAGAATAGCCTGGATTATCCAGGTGGGCCCAATGTCGCCATGAGCGTTCTTATTAGAGGAGGTGGTAGCATCTCAGTCAGAGAAAAGATGTAAGGACTGAAGCAGAAGTCAGAAAGACTAGAGGAGGCTGTTGCTGGAGGTACTGCTGGCTTTGGAGATAGAGCAAGAGGCCATAAACCGAGGAATATAGGTGGCTTCTACGAGACGGAAAAGGTGAGAAAATGGATCCCCCCCACAGCAACTCTGCCAACACTTTAATTTCAGCTCTTTAAGACCCGGTTTCAGATTTCTGACCTCTAAAACTGTAAGATGATAAATTTGTCTTGTCTGGAGCATTAAATTTGTGGTGATTTGCTATAGTAGCAATAGGAAGCTAACAAATCTGGAAATTCATTCAAAGTGGAAAATATCAAGGCCTCTCCACGACCTCCCTTATCAGTATCTGTAGGGCATAGGCCTAGCAATGTACACTTTTGTGAGCTCTCCAGGTGGCTCTTATGCATGGTAAAACCTGACAACCACTGCTTGAGACATGGTGTTTAATCAATGTGTTTTTTTGGTTAAACTTAGGGTTCGAATGGCTTTGAAGTGGGAGAGTATGTACAAGCACTCAATTCTTCCTGATGATAGAAAGTTTTGTATTGTGAAATAGATTAAAAATAATCCTATGAAGAAGGCATTTCTTAAAGTGAAGACAGTGATGGGAATATCCTCAGTGTCTGGCATGATTGCTGGGCTTGTAAAAATGTGTGTTTTAAGGGTGTTCTGATTTTTAGTACAGAAATTACAGACTTTAACTGAACACATCCTTATTTGGTGAGCACACAATTGCTAATATCACTAGACATCCCCTCTTGTTATAGGAAGCTTTGAGGAAGAGGCAAAGTCAACCTAAGAATCCCAAATCCTATCTTCTTATCAGTTTCAGTGCTGTTCTCACAGGAAGTTTAATTTGAACTTGAAGTGGAACAGCTAGCACACATATTCACACGCTTTAAACATCCATGCATTGTCAGAGCAAGGTGGGGAGGAGGGATAATTTACATTTTAACAAAATGTTTGTAATTTCAAAATACCTTGATTGACTACCACCCAGTGGGTGAAAACCATATGTGACCAGGAAACTTGGAAATTCTCTACTGCTTTGATTCTCATAATGAAAACTTCAAGTGGCCCCACATCTGTTCCCTTAGGTCTGTGTAATCCCATTGTGTCTGTTTAAACTGTTGGCAAGTATGCATATTGTTTTGAAGATGAGGCGTCTCCCTGTGAGGACTAGCATAGAGACTCCTGATTCATGTCCCCAAGGTTTCTGATCTATTGAAAGCCAAAAGTTTCCACTTTAATGTTGAATGGTGACTAGGTTAGCTACTGTAACATTACCAATCTGGCAGTCCTTGAAACTGTCTGTATATGAACTTTTCATTTGACCCAACGGGGTACTCTACATTTGTCATTTAAACTTAAGAACAATCTTCTAAAAACATTGAAGTCTCTTCTTCTTCTGTTATTTATAGCACAGTTGGTAATTTCTTCGTCAAAGTACTTAACTGCATTTTATCATACTTTAAAAATGTGGTATGAGGCGCTAAAGTTCAAGAAAGTATAACAATCAGTTGAAAAATACTCACCAGATAAGTAATCATACACTCTTGTGTCACCTGACGTGCAGTGAACAAGCTGATGAATGAGTCAGGATTTAAATGGTAATTATCATTCATCATTATAATAGACTTATTAATTCATAAATTCTTGGTAAGCCAATTTTCTATAAAAAGGTTAATAATAAAAGTGGAAAAGAAAAAAAATAGCCCCAATGTGATAAAAAATGTAAGAGCTAAAGTATCTTTACTGCCACATATCCCTCCTAATTATCTAGTAGTTTTATATTAAAATATTTCTTAATACAAGATGATATTTTCCCAGTATTTTGAAAGAACAAAAAGTACAGTTCCTTTTATTACTTTCCCCCCTCACACTCCTCAGTATGAACCAAACTAAGATAATATTTGAATGCTCTAACTTGATATAATCCCAAATAAACCAAAATGGTTTTGGACAGTGATTCTTATTAGTCAATGCCAGAGTATCATATTTCAAGTTGTTTGCCAAACTAAATCTTGCATTCTACACAGTAGCATTTATACACATATCTGTCTCAGATTTAAAGGGGAAAAAAAAAAACTGAGCCAAACATGAAGCATGATTAGGTCTTCCTTAGTTTATAAATACCAATAAGCCATGTTGAAATCAATTTCGATAATACCAGTAAAAACACACACACACACACACACACACACACACACATTTTAATTGGTTTGTATCCCTTAGTGCTATAAAAGGAAGCACAACTGCATGAGAAAAAAACAATCCTTTTTAAAAGCTGTTAAGATATAACTGCTAGAAAGTCAGAGATACAACTTTCTGAAATTAATTTCTTAAAACTGTTGCAGCGGTCATTTAAAATTATTACGATTGATTATATTTAGAGAAACAAGATAATATTTCACATAACTTCTCTTGATTTGGAGCAGGAACTACAGAATGCTATGATTAATAATTTTTACTATACTTTTGTTTTCCTGGGGATAGTTGGCGTAAAAATGGGCTATCAACTGTGTCAAATTGAAGTAAATAGGACTAAAATGAATCCAGATCCTTAAGTTTGGTCAACCAGAGTCAGAATATGAGATCTTACTCGTATTCACATTTTTGCATCTCATTTTTTGGAAAAATTTTTGGTTATAAATTAAAATAATGTATTTCCCATTAAGTTGGCAGTAGGGCTTGAAGGAGAAAGATCACATGGAGTACTATAAAACTGATAGGATAGAGATTGTATAAGATCACATGTCTAAATACAGATTATGTATCCTATAATGGGATTTCAAATAACTTTGGATTTTAAGTTTTCCTTTATTACAAGTAAATTTTTTTTAAAGATTTTATTTATTTATTTGACAGAGAGAAAGACATCACAACTAGGCAGAGAGGCAGGCAGAGAGAGGAGGAACCAGGCTTCCCTCTGAGTAGAGAGCCCAATACGGGGCTCAATTCCAGAACCCTGAGATCATGACCTGAACCGAAGGCAGAGGCTTAACCCACTGAGCCACCCAGGTTCCCTACAAGTAAAATTTATAATACAATGCAGGTCCAAATTTCTAGGCCAAAGGCAGGTAAATCTGTTGTGTTAACATAGTGATTGCAGTTTTGTTCATAAAATATCTGTATGATTGAGAAGACATTGCCTGACAAATGTCTCACACCTAGAGCTTCCGGGGTTTTACATACCTTGGAAGTAAAGAAGGGAAATCTAACAAAAAATTGATGATAGCAAAAAAAAAAAAATAGACCCTTTCTTCCTTCTTTTTTTCATTTCATTTGTTTTTGTTTGCTTTACTTTGTCTGTGTTGGAGAATATGTGTATTAGGTGAGTGCTTTGGTGTCTTGCCTGGAGTCTCCTCTGTGTGTCTCTAAAACCAAATAATGGGCTGGCACATCAGGCTGCAGTGGGGATTCTTCCTATGTAATTAGAGTTCTGAGGAGACAGTTATACCCTCACAGCCATACCCTATTGGGAAAATGAAACCGGTCCTCTGTACCTTTCTCAGCTATCTTCTCATTCTACCTTCATGGCCAAGAGCAGAATTTCCTGAGGAAGGATGTTCTGTGTTAGGCAGAAAACCCAATATTCAACTGAAATAAATGAATAAATAAATTATTTAAAAATAAAGAAATCAGACTTGATTTTCTTGCTTTATCACAAACTACCTCCCAACCTTGAACACCAGGCTGTGCCTGGGATTCTCAGGCTCCCTTTACGTGATTTTCCCATGAGCTCGTTCCATAATACTGGGCCTGGCTTTAAATGTTATGTGGCTGTTTAGAGATAGAAAAGCCATCAAACTGTGAAAGTCTAAGGCTCCAGAGAAATAAGCAGTGTGTGTGTGTGTGTGTGTGTGTATGGAATACAAGTTGTATCACAATTAAAACAGTGTTTATAAAACATTGCAATATTAAATTCTTAATTTATTTGAATCAACACGTAGGATTATCAATAAAATAACTTAAGTTAGAACTCTAAGTGTAGACCTTTAGGGCCATTCTGATGTAGAAAGTTCATAGGTCTGATCAATAGGTTCATTGTTGGTGCTGGTGTTAGAACTGTTGACCTGTTCTTTATTCTCATCACATTTTCTATGTACTCCTCTGCCCACGTAAATTTAAAGTTTGTGCACCGTCAAAGTTAAATCTGAAAGATAAAATTTTTCATTGTCCATACAACTCTCCACCTTGGATGTTGTTTTCCACGTTTTTTAAGTGGAACTTTGTGTTTTATTTGTTCAGCTTAGTCCCTGAAAAAGATCTGACTGCTGTGTGTCACAGCACTCTGTGTGTGTGTGTGTGTGTGTGTGTAGTAACATAAGTGCTGATGAAGAGAGGGAAATGCATTTACACTGTAAGCACAATTCCCAGGATTCTGGCTTCCATCTATAGACTGAAACAATCAATCATGACTGACATGATGAGAGGCAAACAGTAAAGATGGCACGACATGATCACCTACAGAAACTGTTGTATTTATCCCATCTGTAACTCATTCATTGTTTCTGTAGTTTTTCTAACATTCTCCCACTCACCTCTGAAAAACTGGTGGAAGATTCAGATGGGTTTATTTTTATGACCTTGTGGTTTCACTCTACTCAATATTTTGGGGGAAATACCTACTCTCATGCTGACTTCTTTCATTAAATATTTTTTAAAAATATACACGCTCTGAAAACTGAGAATTCTGTATTTATCTAACTAGTCAATTTAGTGCATGAGATACCTAATCTCCTAGCACTTAACAGCCAGACACCCCATCAAGTTCCCTGGAAAAGAGCATGCTTATCGTGGTAACAATGAAACACTGTTTTAAGGATCGATTCCCTCTCATCTGCCAACACAGCATATGAAAACCAAAATGAAACCATTTAGACATTTATCCTCCAAACTCCCTCACTGGAAGTCCTTTCTTTGCAGCCTTTTGGAGTGCTCTTGAAAGAGTACAACCAGGATGCCTACTGTCCAGTCTGAGTTTTGACTCTGTGCATGGCAGAAATCAAAGTGATGGGATTCCTTCCTATACCAAAGTTCAGAGTCTTAGGAGAAAGTAGCCCTTAAGATGGAGAGGGATAGACAAATATTCCTAAGGCTTTCATTTTTTTTTTCCCCTCTCTCTCACAGTAATCTCCCCTTTGCCTTACATTTGCTGGTATGGATTCTGGAATACTATAGAATTTGTTTGGAACTTAAAATGCTGCATTTTTAACTAACTATATACTTTTGTGAACAATATTTAATCATTTCCATGTAAGGGGCCATTTCTTTTTATCTTTATGCCTTCACGGCACATGGCTTCTGTTTTTCTTTGTGGGTGTGCAAACTTAACACATGTAAATGCATACTCATGCATGTTCTCTATGAAGCAGATTTTGCCGTATAAAAAGTTGGCACTAAATGTACAATTAAATGTATATAACCTGTGGATTTTTTAATAATACACAATTCTTTTTTAAAAAATTTATGTATTTGAGAGTGATTGTGAGCATGCTGGCACACTTGTTGGGGATGGAGGGGGCAAAGGGAGAGGGAGAGAGAATCTCAAGCATTTCACTGTGGAGGGTGGAGCCTGATTTGAGGCTCAATCCCACAACCCTGAGATTATCACCAGAGCTGAAATCAAGAGTTGGACACTCCACTGACTGAGCCACCGAGGCACCCCAATAATATACAATTCTGACATTTAAATTTTTGCATTAAAGCCCCCGGGTTAGAATATTAGCTCCTTGCAGGCAAGAATTTGACTTTTCATGTTCTTGCCATATCTCCAATGTTTGCCACATAGGCACACATTTAAGTATTTGTTGAATAAATTAGAAAAATGTCTTTAACCCTGAAACTTCATCAAGCAGAAAAAAGATAATTTGTAATAAAGCTATGACATGATTTTTGATCAATTTATAGAGTATAAATAATGCTTATGAAAGGGAATACAAGTTTTAATTGGGTTCCTGACAGCCTTTGAACCTTGATAGTTTTTTAAATAGGAAGCTGATTTAAGGCAATCAATGTAGAGTTTCTGTTTGGAGGGAGATGGTCTTCCTTCAGATCTGCTATGAACCTGGCACGTGCAGGTACAGCTGTACCTGGGGGAAAAACAAGTTACTGACTGACAAGTTACTGCTGAGCCCCTCAAGTACCTCCTGTAGCCTCTAGTGTTTCGGTCTCCTTAAGAATTCCCTGGACCTCCCAGCAATCCCACAAAGAAAGGGTTAGTGACCAGCATAGCAGGGAGCCTCTGGCACTGTGGCCAGAAATTACTCTGATTGGCCAGTGTCTCTGTGTACTGGTTGCTAAATATTTTGAATGAATATCATCTCTGTCTTCCTGTTAGAGTTCTCACAGGAAGCCAGTTCTTTCCTTCCCAAGGGTTTCCTGAGAAGTGAAAAGTTGTCCTACCCACTGTGCAGAAAGTCATTCAAAGTTTTGTAGAAAGAAGGAAAGAATGTGAAATTTTAATAGAGGCCAACAGCACAGAACAAAAGAATGAGATGCATAGCACTTAAAAGAGAGTCCTACAGATTTAGAGTAAAAGAGAACAGAGATGAGAGATCAATGCCTTATCTTGGGTTAGCTGGTGAGGCACAAGGACTGTGAACAGAACAGCTTGACCGCATTATGATGGGAAGAACCTGGAAAAGGGAGGTCAGAGACTGGAAACACAAATCTAACTATGGTGCCTTGTCTGTGGACATTCAGGCAGGCTAATGGAGGCATCTGTGTGTGTGCACCCATGAGCATGCACACACAAACACACATCAAAGACTTAGATATGAAATGCATTGATCTAATGCGTTGCTAAGTAAGGAGAGCAGAAATCCAGGCAATGAGAAACCACTGACGTGTAGTAGAGTAGTCTAGCAGACCGGGCTGGTCAACCTAGTGCCTTAACCTGGAATACAAGTTGATGTCAGAACCAGAGAAATAATGGCGGCAAGGGGGAAAAGATCCTTGTGTCGGGATTGTATGTGCTTCATGACCCATTAAACTTAGAATTTAGTCAAGCACCTTATGGATTTCAGCTTTTACAATCAGTATGTGAGGCAGTCATTTGAGCTCACTCCCTGTTTTAAAAACTGTTTTTCATTTGATTTCTTCTTGCGATCTTTGAACTTTTGACTGCAGAACTTTGTCTCCCATTTTTTTTAGAATCTATTTGCTTTAGACATTTTTTTAATTCCTCCCAATACATGGATCTTGGCCCCACCAAGATACAGGATATACTCTATACTTAGGTACTCTGGCTTGCTCAAGCCCACTCTGTCACACACACCCTCTAGTGGGGACGCCTGGCCCCACCGTCCTGACAAGTTTCTTGTTTCACCTGAAGTGTGAAGACTACTTCAGCCTCAGCCTAGTGAGGAGGTCTTCACCCTGGCCGCAAAGCTAGCAACCAGCTGCACGGTAGGCTTCCCATTGGTAAAGGTACAGGAAACTTTGTATGAACCAGTCAAGTTGAGGAAGAGGAAAGAGTGTTAGTCTCATTGTGAAAGTGAAATATGAGACAATCTGAGGCAAAGGGCCCCATTGTATACTCTGCACAATTCAGAAAGCATGCAATCAGTGCTGCCATTCAGAAGGGTCTTATTTGTACTGTTTTTATGTTTTGTTCTGGTTTTATGAATGATAAGGTGACTTCTAAGTCACACTGACTAGTAATGCTGTGTGTTCTGGTCAGCTTCCTACATGGGTCAGCTGGACCTGCCGCTGGTGATCGTCAGTGACCTTAGTAGTAGGATGCTGGACAATGTACAGTCACTTCCCTTGAGAAGTGACAGGCACACACAGCCATGACCGCATAGTGCATCAAGGGGGGAAATAGTTTACAATACTTAAGAAATGAAGAATAACCTATATAACAAGAAGGACAACATCTTGAGAATAGATACTGACCATTAGGCATAGTGCAGAGTCCGTATACCTGCCGCGTGCATAAGAACAAGGAAGCTGTTGGGACTACAGGCCTAAAATGTTGGCTTAGCCAGTTCCTGGCAAAAGAATTATTACCAATCCCTGTTGAGGAGGACTAAGTAATAAATACTAAACTCCTACACCTGTAGTGTAAGTTTAACCCATAAGTCAAATACAACTTCATCTAGTTAATATTTTATAAGTTTATCCACACAATGATCAAATTATTCTGAAAGAACGCTCTTGGATTTATTTTTTTTTTAAGATTCTATTTATTTATTTGACAGAGATCACAAGTAGGCAGAGAGGCAGGTAGAGAGAAAAGAAGGGAAGCAGGCTCCCTGCTGAGCAGAGCGCCCGATGAGGGGGCTCAATCCTAGGACCCTGGGATCATGACCCGAGCCGAAGGCAGAGGCTTTAACCCACTGAGCCACCCAGGTGCCCTGAACTCTCTTGGATTTAAAAGCCCAATTAAAGGGGCGCCTGGGTGGCTCAGTGGGTTTAAGCCTCTGCCTTCGGCTCAGGTCATGATCCCAGGGTCCTGGGATCGAGCCCCGCATCGGGCTCTCTGCTTGGCTGGGAGCCTGCTTCCCTTCCTCTCTCTCTGCCTCTCTCTCTGCCTGTCTTTCTGCCCACCTGTGATCTCTGTCTGTCAAATAAATAAATAAAAATTTTTAAAAAGCCCAATTAAAGCTCCCTATCCAGGTGTTGAGAGAAGCTTCAATTATTTTATCAATAGACCAGTGCCTCAAAAAATCTGACTTGTTCTTAATTGGGCATTTTACATTCATTGCATCTTTGGGGAAAAAATGTGGTAGAGACAATGAGAAGACAACTATGTGATCAGTACCCTAGAAAATTTTTAATAACAAATAAATGAGGAGGTAAATTTTTTAAACATAGTAGTTCATAGTTAACTCCCAATTTGCCATATGAAAACCAAGAGGAAGTGTTCATGGATCTATTCATAAAGAGGTGGGGGTTTTTAGCCTTATTTTTTGGATAGCAAGGAATGTTTTTAGTAGCAATATTCATTTGTGAAATAAATGTGGATTCACTTAACAAACTATATTCATACTCTGTCAAATTCCTGTTTTTAAACAGTTGGGTTCACTGAGCAAGCTAATTTAATGCCTTACTAAAAAGAAAAAAGAATGGACATTCTCTCCAGTCAAATATACATGTGGATAGAATTTAAGCAAGTAAGCCTTTTCTCTGTGGAATACAAAAATATAACTGAGTATATATTTTAAACACATACACACAATGGAAGAAATCAAACTAAATGTGTGTGTTTAACCTCTTCAACTTTCCAAATACTGGATGCGGTAAGATTGGGTATGACAGTCAAGTAGCTAAGTTGAAAGTTTTCTCTTTGTATATGTTATTTTTACCCTTCTCTCTTCAGAATCTAAATGGAAACAGATGACTTCTTCAGAGGTAGTTAGCCATTCTCTTAAAAAAGAAAACCTGTCAATTTTACAAAGATGAATTAAATGATTGATTGTAGAAATAATCAGTAATTAAAAAATAAGACTGGGAAAATTAAACCATGTTTGCTATTGAATGTTCTATCTGTTTCTCATTCTTGTTTCACATATGATCATCATTTGGGATAATAATAACCATATACCCAGAGAAATGGGAAAAAAGAAGATTGAATTATCATAGTTTCTAGAGTGTATTTAGTACATTTCCTTTTTGTGCAGTTTACCAGGTTTCTACTAAAGACAGATATGAGTAGAGAGGCTATAATTATACCAAATAGCCAGGGAAAATTAAATTTTATTCCTGATTACCTTGATTCTCAGGAGAGACCTTGTGAGAATTAATGTTTGTTGTAGGAATTTATACAATCTTATTATTTCACTTTTATCTGTATCAGGTAGTGTAGAAACAATGGATATATCATAACTTTTACATAACTTCCAATTCTCATCTGTCTTCTCAGCTTGATTGTCACCAGTGGTGTCCAGAAACAGTTTTAGGCAAAATTATGAGTAGAAAGCTCTGGCTTTCCTACTTCCTTTGCCAACCCTTTTTGGCATTTTCTTTCATGTTTCTTAGGAATGTCCTCTTATTTAATGGTTTTTATCTTTAAGTCAGTTAAACATTACATATTTAACAGACTGTCCCATTCAAGAATTAATTGCATTCACACTTCTTTTGATAAGAAAAAGAATCCCCTAATTTCATAACTTACAAGATGAAAACTTACATGATGAAAATTTAGGTGCTATGGATCATGGAAAGAGAATATTCTTGGTTGAGAGGTCTCCTCAGTATCACTGTAAAAAACCTATGTCTTGCTTTATTCCTAAAACATCCCTTAAAGGGGCATGTGTGTGTATGTGCATGAGAGAGAGAGAGAACACAAGAGTGTTTTCACACTTTCCTCAGCAATAAAAATAACCACAATCCTGTAAACACATTTATAAATCTCTAAAGGGATTTTTTATATGTCTGCCATAATTCTGAGTGTTACATGGATAAAATGATCATAGCCAGATAAAAGAGGCTACATTCACTTACTATATGTATAAAATTTGGGGGAGAAATACTCGTAGGTACTATTTACCTATATGTCTTAAGCTGTTGTATTGTATTTACCAGAGGATGCTTTAACAATGCCAAGATGATTTATTTCTAAAGGTAGGAAATGACCACTATAATTTGTGAGGATTGACAACCAGAACTAGGCAGTGCTATTTAAACCAATGAGTAATCAGAAGAGTTGATAGCTCTCCTTTAAGACTCAGATTTCCTATGGGGCATGACACTTTTGCAAACAGTTAGTGAACTATGGTTCTGTGAAAATCAATTTATGATTACTGAAATTTGGGGACATGCCAGTATTTAGCAGGATATGCTTTATAAACTATATAAATTTTATTGGAAGAAAAATCTGCAAAAGAATATCCGAAGCTGTAACTATAGGATTAATTTTTTTTTTTTTTTTTTTTTTTTTTTTTTTTTGAGAGCCAGACAGAGAGAGAGAAAGCAGGAGAGAGAGCAGGAGGCGGCACTCTGTAGCGGGGGCAGTATGCAGACACATGGAGGGAGAGAGAACCTTAAGCAGGCTCATGATTCTGGCCTTGATCTCATGACCTTGAGATCATGACCTGAGCTAAAATCAGGAGTCAGATGCTGAACCAGCTGAGCCTTGTAGGCAGCCCCACATGATTAATTTTTTGTCACTAGAAAGATCTATGATTAAAATACTGAACATCTTCCTCAGAGCTACTGGAGATGTTGAGTTGATATGTAAAATGCTGACAAGATATTGTGAAATACATTAGCTGCAGAATATTCATACTGGGGGTGCCTGAGTAGCTCAGTTGGTTAAGCATCTGCCTTCAACTCAGGTCATGATCTCAGGGTGCTGGGATTGAGTCCTGCATCAGGCTCGCCGCTCATCAGGAAGCCTGCTTCTCCCTCTCCCTATCTGTCTCCCACTGCTTGTGTGCCCTCTCTTGCTGTGTCTCTCTCTGTCAAATAAATAAAATCTTAAAAAAAAAAAAAACCAAATATTCATACTAGAGAATGTTTCAATCTACCAAGTATGTATGCCACCATCTCAGCAAGCAGTGAATCACTATCTATAAAAATTCAGAACTTGCTTAATCTGAAAGCTCGCCAATTATGGCAAGGAAATTACCAAACCAGAAAAATGCAGAGAATCTGAGACCTAGCCCTAAGTTGGCTCATTCATTATCCAGTGATCCACATCATCAAATAAGAAGTGTTGAGGGGGAAAAACAAAGGCAATAAGGAAGAAGGATCAAATAACTAAGGCTAGCCCTTTTAAAAAACCCAAATAAGCTTTTTTTTTTTTCCCTCCTCTCATTCCCACTGTCCTTCTGATGCTCTCTTTCCTAGAACCAAAAGGTATGCTTTGTCCTATAGTCTTCTCTATCCTTTGCTCTTGCGTTAAACTAACCTTTTTCTGATGCTATATTCTATAAAACTGTATTTTTAGAAGATCTTTTCTTTCATTGACTTAAGTATTTTTAAAACATCTCATATTACTAAGTGATGTGATAGGTGTTAGTGATACAAAGATGAAGATGAAAGTTACTTCATGTCTGTGTGGATGAAACTATACCTATGAACAGGCTAAAAGTATATTTGTAAGGTCTGTGTAGTTCTACAATTTAATAGACTACTTCTATGGGGAAACCAATACCCTAAAAAAAGTCATTTTAAAAGAATTTTAGGTACTGCATTGGGAGTGTAGGGGTAGTTTAGGTATGGATAAGAAGATGAAAAGAGCAGGCCTTTAACAGTCACACATGTTGGCTTATTCAATATTATTTTTTCTGAAAATGTAATGCCATTAACCAGGTAAATACTAAATAATAATAATACCTGTTAAATACTAAAATTATTTGATCACTGTGGAATATTAATGTATGGTTATCCTGCAAGTCATACAATAGTAAAGTCAAGATTGGACATTGAGAATGGAGTGTCAGCCATGAAGCGAGGTCATTCTCAGTCACCTCAGTAAGAGCCAAGTGAAGGAATAACCAGAGATAGACAACAGTGGTTCTCAGGTGTTGCCCTCTAGGGAACATCTGACAATGTTTGAAACATTTTTGGTTGTCACAACTGGGGAAGGTACTAATGGCATCTAGTGCATAGAGACCAGGGCTGATACAGAACATTCTACAATGCACAGGGCAGTTCCCCACAACAAAGAATTACCCAGCTCCAAATGTCAATGGTGCTGAGGTAGAGAAACCCTCACATAAAGGTTATTGTGGCATCTCTTCTCCTGAAGGTATTTATTTTACATCCTGAGATTTTTCCAAGAATGGGCTATGAGCAAGGTCTTCATGATAGGATTAAAAATGTGATGTTGTCCCAACCCTACCTAAGAGCATTCAGTGCATTTCTCAAACTTGAATGAACATTAAAATATATGGGCTACTTTAAAACACATATTTCTGAATCTGTGTCCAGGGGCTTTTATTTAGTAGGTTTAGAATAGGACTTAGGAATCTTAATTTTTTAGGTGATTCTGATGCGAATGTTTGGAGGACCACCATACAATAGGAAACACTGATCTATTGGTTAAAACCCAAGTTCTTTAACATTCATACAAGTCTCTGCCTTCATCCAATCCCTGCATTGTCCTTCTCCTCTTTTACTCTATGTTCTAGTAATACGGAGCTACTTCAAGTTTATTGGAACATTGTACTATTTTATGAATTCTTCTGACCAGGTCTTCTTTGCTTCTTTGTCCTGCTGGTGGCTAACCAGTAGTGTGCTGATCAATGTTTAGTGGATGTCTAAAAACAAACAAAAATTCCCTGAGTTGTAGTATTTGCCAACTTCTGTGCTATAAATACTTCCACCAGGGCCAGCTTCAAGCTACCAATGTGACATTTCTGGGAAGAAATGTGCACAGTCAGCTCTTGAGAGAGTGTGAGCCAGCTCCTACATGGTATTGCAAGTAATCCTTATCTTTTCCCTTCCTTGAGCCTTTCCTGATGGTTTGAGAGTGTTTCTTACACATTAATACTGCGATTGTTACATTCTCTCATTTGTATTTCTTAACACACGCATTACTTAACTAGACTGAGTTCTTTGAAATGAAGGCCTGTGGTAATAAAAGATGTATTTAGTTAAATTACATTTTAATTCAAATATTTGTGTATTTATGGTGCTTTTATATGTTTTCCTTTTGATATACCAAATTATTTAATGAAGTGTTAAAATCTTTAAAGTATTCTCTAAGTTTCAGCTTTAGTCATATTAAAGTGTAGCAAGCCAAGTTAAAATATTAAAGGGGAAAACTGTATCTTCTGGGAGCCAGCCTAAGCACTAATAAATGTGAAGTATGTGATCTTGGGAAATTAACTTTGTGCTATTTTTCACTGATAGGGGATTCTCCCAAAGATTCTAAGTTCTGGGTTATTTCAGTTGGAGGAAGTTGTATTTACTTATATAGTACTTTATGGTTAACTTTGCTGAGTAGAGCAAATTATCAGGGACTTCTTAACCTGGACCTTTCCCCCCCGCCCCAGAAAAGACCTTCTTACTATTTCACTCCTAAGTAATTACCTTCCTGAATTGGAACATATTTTTGAAGGCAGAAATATTTGGTAATTGCTCTGGCACCCAGGGAAGATAGGGTGAAAACTTTTTATGCTGCCATATGAAAAAGTAAACCTTAAATGTGGGCAGATTGTTTCATTTTATCTGAAGAGACATATAGTTATCTTTCTGAGCTCTCAAAATATCACTATGTGTATATGTTATCCCAGTCATTTGTCTTCTATAATTATATAGATATTAGATAGTATATTTGTTTTACTGAAAGACCAATTCTAAAAAGTTTAACACTAGTGAATATTATTCTCTATTAGTGTGTATTTGTATGTAGTCATACACTTAAATAGATTTAACAAATCATAATACAGTATAAACAAAAGAAATTATCTTCCTATAAGGCATAGACATAAGGTTAAATTAAACACACCATATCGTGCCATGGTATAGTATGTTCCTTCAATGTTTTATGGAATTGTAAGTTGAAACCCAAAGAGTGATGCCTCTTCTGGGAGGTAATGGTGTTATAAATCGAGGAATGGATGAATTAAAAAAAAAAAAAAACCAAAAACCCTTAGTTAGAGAATCCATTTATTTGGTGCCCATACTGTTTTTTTGTTTGGTTTGTTTTGTTTTTTTGGCTTCTTAACCTTTCCGTGATTTGTGAAAAGATGGAAGACTTAAATAGATCTTCTAGATGTGATTCAGTAGGGCAACTCAAATTATTCCCAACTCAAAAGCGAATCCAAAGAATGTTTAACTTTTCTGGCTTAAATTACTCATATAAAAAGAAAGTTTAAATTGGCAGTAAAAACAATTCTATATGCTTCTGAGGCAGAAACTTCAGAACAATGATATTTAAACTTAGATTAGCAATTACTCGAGAAGATTGAAAATTATTGAAGAAGATCATTTGAATTTTGATCAGTTGCCTTTTCAGGTTTATTTATTTTCTGTTGAAAAATGACTTGTTTCCAATCTTGTATCTCAAAGAGAGCTAGAAGAAATTTTGAAAGACTAATATTATATTAGTCAGTCATCCCAAAAGTTGATAGGACACAACTGCATAGTAGAAATTGGTGATGTAAAAGGCATGTGTTTCTCAAGAAATGGACTTCATAACTTTCATAAAGCTTTACTCGCTTTGAATGATGGGCTTTTTTTGCCTAGGAGTGAAATAATTACGTAGGGTACTATACCACAGCACTCTCTTAAAAATATATTGCATCAGGGTCATGATGTTGTAATTTAGATTTTTAAAGGTAAGAGAGTAAGCTTTTAAATTTAATATCTCAGGGACTTTGGATCCTTTCCACCCAAAACTTGGCTTGCAATTTGTCTCCACAGATGATTTTAATGGTTTAAATTAGTTACGGCTTTTCAAATTGTGAAGTAGCCAATTATTTAGCTTTGACCAAAGTTTAAACAATTAGTTCTAACCAGCACCAGTTATTTTAAAAATCAGGTTTTAGAGGAAAAGAAGTAAATGTGGTTAGTTAATTTCTTATTGCTCAGGGACTTAACATATTTAAAAATAAAATTCCTGAGATTTTAGTCTGAGGGGGAACTCCCTATTTCTGTGAATAGTTTCTTGACATATTGTTGTGTGTCAGTGAAAATTTAGAAATGGAAATGGTTTTAAGACCTAAAACCCTTCAATCCCCTTTCATATACATATTTACGTGGCCCCTACTAAGTCACAGCTTTTGTAGCTTAATTTTGAAGTCAGCTATCACTTGCAAATAGTACAAAAGAAGGGAGAGCTCAAAGGAGGACATCGATTTCCCAGCTTCACCCCATTGCAAAGTTTAGTCTTTTGATTTGCCTTTATCCAGACACTGCCAAAGCCTTTGGTGGCAGGTTGCCAATTTCAGTTAAACTTACACAGTATTAGTCTTACTTGAGAGTTTTTGGATCACTATTAAATAACTGAGCAGACAGAGGGACATAATGCCCATCTTGTATTGCCTGGATCAACAAGTGCACTTGAAGGCTGTTAACAGAGCCTGAAAAAGAGGCTCCATGTGGGGACGCAGGATCCTGAGTACCTTCTCATGGCTAGTGTGGTTTGTACTTGTGTCCTTTGCGGGCATTTATGCTAACTGTCATCTTCTGGTATTCCTCTTTGTTTATAAGACCGTTGAGACTAGCCTTAGGATCAACGTAGGGAGGATAGCTTTGGAAGGGCAGAGGTAATTTTTTAAAACCACTTTCCAAGTATTCTCTTTTCATGTTGAGGTTTAGATATTCTCCTCTTTGAATAAATGTAGGAAAGACAAAGAAAAATGATCTGATTTATCTGGGATTAAAACATAAGTATGCATTTCAAGAGACAGAATTGCAACCAATTCAGGGCCTCTCAGTTTTTCTGGATGTTTTCCATAACAAAGCCTGGTTGACTCAATGACAAGAGTCCATCTAGATACAAACCTGTAAGTCTAATAAACGTCAGAATCTAATTAAATGAATACTGTATTATTCATAGCAATTTTGGTAGGAAGTGAAAACAGTGGACTGGGAACTAAGTGGTCTGCTACTGTCATTGAGATCTAGACTAGACACAGCCTTTAACTTCGTTTTTGAATCTGTCAAATGGGGTAAAGTTTATCAGACATTTTCTAAATTCTTCTCCTACGAAAAAACTAATGCCATTATGACATTACCTTAAAGACTAGGGTCAGGACAGGATGTAAAAGAAAAAGAGGCACTATCCTTTTTCTAGAAATGAGAGATTTTTGCAGCCAACTTTAATAATGAAGTGGAATTGAACAAAAGAAAGAAATATGATGTTGGTGTTTTTACACAATAATTAGATCTCCACCCTCCTGACTGCCATCAGCACCCAAAAAACATGCAAGTTTGGGAGAGAGGAAGCAGCTGCCTCATATATCAGTTTATAGGATGCCAATACTTATAAACTAGTAGGGACAAAACTGCTGGGAAGGGAGCTGAATTTGGACCCTTGCAAATTTCCTGTGTTCCCCTCTTCCTTCTATGCAATCTCAGAGGGACCAATAAGTCAAATGCAGGGAGATGGAAATGAAAAGTAGTTAGATCAACCTAGTCTAAGAGATGGGGGCACAACAAAGAGGAGGCTGGATTGAAGTGGGATCAAAATGGTGCCCTGTTGGGTATACATGGTACACAGCATGCTGTTAATTATTCTATTCACATTTTGAAAGCTGCATCAGAATAAACTCTAAATGGGGTAAATGAAACTGCAATAATGAAATCCTATCAGGAGTTTTGAATTGGGTCTGGTGTAATCTTACTGGTGTAGAAGCACCTATTAATTGATTTGTAAGGTAAGTGGAGAAAATAGAAATGTGGTCAAATGTGCTCTAAAAAATACAGAATTTTCCCTGTACATAATATAAAATGTTTTGTCAGTCAGTTTAGTTTTTGCACATAGTGCATAAAAGATTACCTTGATTTATTTAAAAAGTATTATTTCTGATGTTCATTTATTAATTTATGCATTCAAATAGTGATAGAGCACAAACTATGTGCCAGGCACCAAGCCTGCACTGACATGCACCATGAATAGGACCCAGTTCCCGTGTCCCAGGGGCATGTTGTATAGTCAAAGAATACTGGATCATACATCCTTTATTACAATGGCAAGTGTCAGCAACCTATGACATAATTATAATTTGACAGAAAACTAAATATTCTATAATCAGGCAACTTCTTTCACTGTGTATCCACTCCATGTGCTCTGCTAGTATGTAAAATTATACTTACAAATGCTCTTTAGTAGCATTTTTCAAAAATGAAAAATGCCTTTACTCTAAAAATTAATCCCAATTCATTCTAGGTACTGTTTTATGTAGAATTAGGATATGAAGATATTAGCCAAGAGAATGAAAAATGAGTGTACCTGCATACAACTGTGTGTTCTATTTTTCAGGCTTAACAGCTTAGCTGTAACATTTGTACATTAGCTAAATAATATCTCAAGGGGAGCTGGAGATAGAACCTTGATGTCTACTGATTGTACATGTGTGAGTTTGTGCTCTCAAAGGATGGTCCTTAAAAAACTCCCTGCTGGAAGCTATTGTGCATATTGTAAAAGGACTGTTGCTAAGTGCCAATTGAGCTAGTACTGTATACTTGCCATTTAAAAAGAAGATTTCATACCACTTGATTATGTTAAATAGAAATGTTTGAAATTTATACAGAATTACATCAAAATGGCACAGTAGTTATATGTCTAAAGAGCTGTGACTACTCTATCCCACAACTAATGTCAATCCTTCTGGTGGATGGTTTAATGTAAGACTGTCACAGAATGTATTACACGAGAAGTATAGAAAGTCTTAGAATAGTGAAGCCATAAATATATATTGTAATAGAATCTAAACCCATGTTTTCACTGAAATACACCCACATATATATGTATCTATGTGTATGTGTATATTTTTTAATATTCAGAAACACAAATGAAACTCTGAATTTTAATTATGTAGAGCTCTATATCAATCGAACCAGTTTTTTTCTTGTGTGTACTCGAAAAAGTCAAAGTATTATGCTTGGTACCATATAGGGTTCTTGTGTCATAACATTGTATTGTTACTTCTAACAAATTCTTCTGAAAGTGTCGTCTCTTTGGAGACTTTTAATTACGGGACTTCTAATCTTCCCCCCAAAATGGGAGTGGGAGGAGTTCCAATCTTTAAAGTGAATTGAGTTCATCAAGTCAGTGTATTTTCAGTGGATGTGTTCTGTGCCGCTTATTAGTGAAGTAGACATGTCATAAATGTAGTAATAAGTTACCTTAAGTTGTTTAAACTGTAGAACTTGGAAGGAAGGTAGAGTCTTTACCTTTTCCTTCTTCCCAACATCCCATTGAATTAACAAAAAAATATTTTTAAAGTGAAAATGAAACTATGCTGTGTGTAAAACAAAATAGAAACAAACAAAAACAAAAACAAACCAAAAAAAAACAACTTTAGAAAGGGGACAGCTGGGAACCAGAAAGTTGGAGAAAATCTTGGATGATAGAATGGAGGTGACAGAAAAAAAATAGAGAGGAAGGAGACGCAGGGAGATGGGTACAGACTTCCCAAGAGCCCATTTCTCTAATACTTAAGCTAGAGTTAGAGTTTTATAGCATGTGAATTATACCTCAATAAAACTGTTAAAAATGTTTTTCAGGGTGCCTGGGTGGTCAGGTGGTTGAGGGTCCACCTCTTGATTTTGGCTTGGTGGTGATATCAGGATCCTAAGATCAACCCCCACCCCCCCACCGCTGATGCCCACCCTCAGTGAAGAGTCTACTTGAGACTCTTTCCATTTCCCTCTGTCCGCCCCCCATGCTCTCTCTGTCTCTCAATCTAAAATAAATATATATATTTTTTACATCCTTGCTATTACCAGGAAGAGTTGGGTGGGGACAAGAAGAGGCATTTATATGTCCTAGAAGCAAAAGCATTATAATGCTCCACCTTCCTTGGAATAGTCCCTAAAAATGTTCCCTTAGAGGGATCCCCACCTGATAACCTGCCCAGTGCTCACAAACCCCGAACAAAGCCTATCTATCCTTCTAGTCTGTCCAGTAACACGGATACTGGCACCAGCATCCCTCCTCCTTACCCTGCGACCCATTCACACAAAAAGGATGGGCTCTTTTAGAGACCTTACCTATCTGCAGGGCAACGTATGCCTGTGAAATATACCAATCGATCTGGTCCTTTAGTCACAAATAGGAACCAACAACCACGTATCATCAATTGTCTGATGAAAACCCAGTAGTTTGAAAGAGGAGGATCACTAAGAACAAATAGAAATAATTCTGGGAAATAGTATCTTTAGATTTGAGAAAGTGTCTCACAAGCTGCTATTATAAAAATGCTAATCAGAGAACAAAATTAGCCCCTGGGAATTCAAAATTTTGATTGACAAAATTAAAATCCCCGAATGACAGAAAAACTAACTCAATGTAAGTATTTCCTAACAAGTGATTTGAGATAGAAGCTTAAATGTCTTAGAATTTAGAGCAGAAGACAAAGAAATGAAAAATACGGGACAAAGGTTAAGAGATATGGGGGTTTGATGCAGGAGATCCAAAATTCATTCTATAAGGCTTTAAAGCAGAGGACAGAAACAAAGGACATGGAACAGGAGATGGAAGAAAAAAATAACACATCTCACAACTACTAGAATGACAGAAGTTGAGTTTGATAATATTCAGTGTTGGTAAGGGTATGGAAAATAGGTGACCTTACAAACTGCCTAAGGAAAATACACTTTGCATATCTTGTTTGAGGAAAAATTATCTTTAATTCAGTATTTTACTTCTCAGAATTTGTCTTATGGATGGTTTATCCAAGTGAGCAAGGATATATATTCCAGTATTTAATAAGTAAAATTCAAAACAACTCTGTCTGTAGTGACCATATATCTATATAGTTATTAAAAATGAAAAAAATTTCGTATGCTGATATGGAGAAATACCAGATATAGACAGTTAAATGCCAATAAAATTAAGTATAAAATTGTATGTTATGAAAAGAAGAGCAGATGTATCTCTGGATTCTTTTCTGTGCCTAAATATTTCCTAGCAAAAAGTAAATTGTGGGATTCAAATTTTAATTTTGCTTTTAATTAGGTATGTTGTTAAATCACAGGTATTTTCAAAGATAATAGAAAGATGGTTGAATCTAAAGGTAACCCTAAAGAACCCTTGTTCATTTGATGAAAATCAAAAGTACTAATTCCATACATAAATAATTTTTAATAAAGACAGACTTAAAAATAAAGTGTTAAAATGGACAAAAGCAGAAACTGATACATTCTCTTCCAGAACAGCAGTGCATATTCCTGGATTATTCATAACTCTGCATCAATTAGGTACTGAATGTGTGAAATATTTCTGTGTATTTGCTGATTTCATTATGTGTAAATTGAGAGAGACTCATCTAGCAAAGAGTAGAAAGCCATTTTAAAACTCATTTAAGGAAAAAAGTAAATGATTACTAATGTCTCCTATTCGTCTAAAAATGACAAACTACTTTATGGATTATCCAAGCTATTTGTTACTTTCTCTTGCCTCTTCAACTACTAATTTCTGGTCACTTTATTCTTAAACATCAGAGAAAAATTATATAGATTTGAAGTTCAAACATGTATTTTTACCAGTTACTATTGACTCAAGAAAACAAGATTGATAGGAAAAGATATTGAGTCTAAGAGACAAAATATATACACAGATAAACATTTAACAGAGGAATCAACATACAGTAACACATAAAATCATAGTGGAGTGGTGATAAAAAGAATAGTACTTGGGCCTTCTGAAAAGTAATCTAGTATTTTGGACAAATTATTAGTTCCCAAGCTGTGTACCATGAAGAACTGGTGTCCCAAAAAGTTAATACATTTATTTGAAAGGGTTTCTATACTTCTCTTTCTGGCATTCTGGCTTATTAGGTGGTCTAAGGGACCCTTCCACATAAAGCAGCTATATTATGAGAAGAGCATCTTTGAGGTATTGATGGTTTTCTGAGCTGCAGGACATGCTTTCAAGACTTTTCTACTGCCCCTTCCACACACATACAGTGAACTGGAACCGTATCAGTGGGGTGGAGCTGGGACAAAAAAAGATAAAGAAGTCAAGATGCCAATAGCAGCATTGCCATCCAGACAGTGAGACTTCTCTGGGGAGGTGGTGAAGTTGGAACTGGGATTGCCTTGCAAAAATCAAGACGAGGACTTAAGTGGTTCTGGGTTGATGTCCCTCCCAGTCACCCACAAAAGGAAGTATTTAGAGGAAACCTTTCCTAATTAGGCCCATGGGACAGGTAAGGATTAAGTAAAACATTTATAATGGAAGATCATCAAGCCCATAAGGAGGTTAGCCGTGTTAAGAAAAAAGCTAAACTGTGAGCAAAAGATGTAGACATTAAGGAATGCTGATATTAGAATTGCTAGACAATTCACATAATTGCATAAGAAATCTTAATTTTTTTTAATTTAATTTTTTTCAGTGTTCCAAGATTCATTATTTATGCACCACATGAGTGCTCCATGCAATACATGCCCTCCTTAACACCCACCACTAAGCTTACCCAACCCCCCATTCCCCTCCCCTCCAAAACCCTCAGTTTGTTTCTCAGAGAAGAAATCTTTAAAGAATCAAAAGATGCATTAACAAAGGTGAGCATGAGTCAAAAACTATCAGGAATGAACTGAGAGATCTGAAAAACAGAATACTTCCAGAATGAAAAACACAAGTGTGAGAAAGTAAAAACCTCAATGCACAGTTTAAAGAGTAGGTAAGACATAGTGAAGTACAGATAAAAATAAAAATGAGATATTCTCTCACACATGTTAAGGGAACTATTTTTAAGATTTTATTTATTTTACGGAATGAGCAGGGGGAAGGCCAAGCAGAGGGAGAGGGAGAGGGAGAAGCAGGTCCCTTGCTGAGCAGGGAGCCCAATGTGGCTCTCAATCCCAGGACCCTGGGATTGTGACCTGAGCCAAAATCAAAAGTTTGTTGCTTAACCATCTGAGCCACCCAGGCGCCCTCAAGGAAGAACTATTATCAAAAACAAAAGATTTAGTGAGGCTATGGAGAAATTGGAACAAGTCTACATTGTTGGGAATGTAAGTTTGTGCAATCACTATGGAAAACAGTAGAGAGGTTTCTTAAAAAGTTAAAACTAGTGCTAGTAATATGCACCTGGGTGGCTCAGTTGGTTAAATGTCTGACTCTTGGTCTCAGCTCAGGTCATAATCAAAGGGTTGTGAGATCTAACTCCTAGTGAGGCTCTGTGCTCAGTGGGGAGTTGAGATTCTCCCTTTGCCCCTACCTCCGCTCATTCACACATTCTCTTAAACAAGTAAGTCTTTAAAACATTTAAAAATAGTACTACCATATGATCCAGCATTTCTGGGTATATATATTCAAAAGAATAGAAATCAGAATCTCAAAGAGCTATCTGTACCCCAATGTTTATTGAAGCATTACTCACAATAGCCAAGATGTGGGAACAACTCACATATCCACTAACGGATAAAGAAATATATGTGAATATTATTCGGCCTTAAAAAGAAGGGAGAGGAGAAAGGAAAGGGAGAGGAAGGGGAGGGAAGGGAAGAGAAGAGGAAGGGAGGAAAAAAGAAAAGGAAAAGATAAATGTTGCCTGGAAAAAAAAAAAAAGAAAGGAAGAAAGAAAACCTCTTCTTGCCAACCATGGAATCCTTCCAATGATAATCTGTAACGGGGCTGATTGGTCCAGCTGTCTTCAGCTATTTATGAGTTGCACATGATGTATCTCTGCACTGGCTGAGCTCCAAATCACCCAGAAGCTGGGGGAGAGGGACATGGAGGAGTCCCGGGAGAATTAGAGGAAACACAATACACTCGTCTCCCTTTTTCTGAGCAGCACCCTTCTGAAAGGAAAAATATGTTTCCTTTCTCTTATTTGTGCTTAATGCCTGCTTTTTTCACTCAGAGGGAACCTGAACACAAATGCGCTCAGATACCGACTTTCCTTAAAGAAGTTGTCTTCTTTTCACGGATGTTGCTTATGATGATGAGTTCTAACTCCTAGACCTCAGGGTGCTAGAAAAAGGAAAAACAGTCTGATTCATTCCCACCCACTTCTGAAAACAGCGGTCATTATCTTGTGGAATTGAAATTTTCATATATAGGTTCTTATCAGTATATAAATAATCTTTTGTACTTGTAGGTGCCTACTCTTACACGTATGTACCAAGAAACAGGTTGAAGAATATTTGTAGGAAAATTGCTCAAAAGAGTAGAAAGACTGAAAAATAACTCAAATGTATATCTATAGGAAACAGCAAATAAGTGGAATATACAAGGGACATATTACAAGGGAATTTCACACAGTGATGAAAAGGAATGCTCAACGGCTACAGATTATGCACTGCCATATGGTTGAAACTTAGGAATGCAACAACAACAAAAAGTCCCAAGTTTCAAAATACTGCATGTCATGTTTTCATAAATCTTAAAAACAAGCAAAACTAGCCAATATATTGTTTTCCCATGTATCATATGTGATAAAAATTTTTTTTAAAAAAGACAAAGTAATGACAAGTACAAAATTCAAGATAGTGGTTAGTTACTTCTGGGGGTGAAGTGAAGAGGGACATAGAGAAGGTCATACAGATGCCTGCCAAGTTATGGTAAACTTTTCATTCTTGGATTGTGTGGTGAGGTCAGAGGTGTTTGATGTATTATTTTATATATATATATGTCTATGTATGTTACATGTATTTGTATGTGTCAAATGTTATATTTTGAAAGGTAATGAAGAAAATAGGTTAAACATTTTAAGTGGTTTCTTAGTAAGATATGTGGGGAACAATTAAAATAATACATTTAAAGTGGGACTTTTTAGAGATTTCGGCATATTATTCACTGTGAATCTTGAAATGGAAGTATATTTCTTAAACCATTTAGAAGAAGAAAATCTCCTAAGTAAATGAGAATGTCCCTCTCCTTCTAAACTCCTCTACCACTGATCTGCCTTTATATCTAAAAGTATATTCTTATCCCCTTAATGCATTAAGTATCCACTAGCCCACTGATAAACTGTAAATACCTTTGGGTGAGATTGTATGTTAATCAGCAACCTTTTAGTACCTAAGAGTTTTATCTGGTAATGATGTGTTAACTTTGAAGCAGAAAATATCTCTGAAGAAGTGAGCAACAGGACAGGTAAGTTTAGTTTTGTAAGAAAAGGGGAGGTGCTAGGTCCAAGGAATGGAGAAACGTGTAGGACATGTGGGCCTTGATGGCTGTGGCTATATGGGAGTTTACTGTGAGGTCAGGAAATCTCCTGGGGAGAGAGGTATCAAGAGGAAGAGAAGGGAAAGTGGGTCTATATGGCTTATTTAGTAGCTGCCATCACTTCCTTTGTGCACTTAGTCTTGCTTTTTGATTCCTTCCAAGTTTGAACCAACCATGATTTAACTAGGTATTTTTTTTCTTACTTAAAAAAAAAAAAATTATGTATTTATTTGAGAGAGAGAGAGACAGAAATAGCAAGAGAGCAGGGGCACGGAGGAGAGGGAGAAGCAGGCTCTCCACTGAGCATCCCAGGACCCTGGGATCTTCACCTGAGTGGAAGGTAGATGCTTAACTGACTGAGCCACCCAGGCATCCCTAACTAGGTGTGTTGTAGCAGACCCTGTCAGTGCCTGACTCACACTCCTCCCCCAAGCTTACTCCAGGGTTCACCTGCAGCTCTGATGCATCATGATTTTATATTCCAGTGGCTTCCTACCTTCCTTCCCTCTCTATCTGAGGTCACTTTCACCTAGATTACAGAGCAAGCCCAAAGTGTTTTGTTTTAAAAACCACTAAGAGCCACCCTCAGCGACTGAGAGAAGAGAGATGGCACGTACCCAAGCTGTCTGCTACCTGGAGGTGTGTTTATAGTGTCTTTTGAAGATTCCCAGGGGGATTGAACTCTAGTTGCTCCCAGTGGTCACTTACTCATTGACATATCCGATTTATGGCCCTCTTCCCTCCATTTCTCATTCAGTCGTTCTCACACTCAGCTTCCTGGGATCACCTCCAAAATAAATTACTTGACCTGAATCTTTATCTCAGGGTCAGCTCATAGAGGACAGAAAATTGACATGTATGCACTCAGATTTTTTTTAACACTTTCTCCTCCCTGTCTGATTTGTTCAGTAGTATTTCTTATGGATACAAAAAATGCCAGAGTAAGTTTAGATGCAGCAACATTTTAAGTGTGATATGTTATTGTGGTGCCCATGCTACATATATTTACATAAAGTTCTTTAATCAATACTGTTTCTCTCACTCCTTCTACTACCAGGGCAAAGGCTCACCATATTGCACAAAATAAAGTTATTTCTGCTGCAGGCAGGCTACTTATCATTAAGCCTCATCTGTCAAACTCAATACAAAAAAATCTAGAAGCCAGTCCCAAGTGACTGTTTTGAAGCTGTGATACATGGTGGGAAGGGTGGAAGTATGAAAATGAGAAGGGGAAGGTTGATCATGCCTTTTTAATTGAGAGCTGATGCTTTCCAGCATTGTTACTTTCTCTGCATGTCAGTAGTGGAGGGTTTTTCTAATCACCAATGATCTTTGAAGAATTTAACAGGCAATTCTGTCTTATATTTTGAGGATTTGGAATACTGGTGGCTCACCTAAGAACCAGACTTGTAGGTAACCAATTACACCCTGCTAAGTCAGTCTGATCCATGACTAAATGTATGTCTAGAGTACCAGGAAATTACACAATAAGGTGTTAGTGTAGTCTTTTGGATATTTTCTGTCAGTAAATGCAAAATGGTACAATAGTATTTAGGGCAGTAATACAATGAGCAACTGTATTCTGCCCTATTGAAGAAATTGTACCAGTGGCCCAAGCAGGGAATTCATGACTGTTCATATATACATCCGTATTTGTAAAGCACCTAGGAACCCCTCGTCTGCCATTTCTGAGGTAACTGCTCTTAGCAATTTCACAAGACAAATTGGAAAGTAATCAGAATTTTCCCAAGCTCCCTTAAATCAGTAGAGAATCTGTGTTGAATCCACTGAATTTTCATAGATGTGATAGGGGAGCCAGAAGAAAATGTTTTCCTTTGACCTCTCAGCAGTGTCAGGCCACTTGCTGCCAAGGACCCACAGCACTAGTAGAGGAAGAATTAGGAACATGTCCCTTTGAAAAAGTATGGTATCTGCATTTGCTGAGGTTGGAGGAAGATCTGAATAGAGATCAACCGTGAAACCCTGGTCATCCTTCCTTGACCTCCCCTAAGGACAGAACAGTACTAATTAATGGGGTTTTCTTAGTAACAGCCAAGGATCCAATAAACATCTCGAAACACACAGTGCCTCCTTACATGTACATTGAAAATGAGAAGCTGGTGAGCATCTCTGTATGGTTCAGGGTAACATTAAAACCAGAAAGAAAAAGATGTGACCTGGAAAATTTTTGTAACTGAGTAGTTATTCTAATGTGAGATGCCTCTTAAGTCTTAAGTGAAAACAATTAGGTGGTCTGCTTAGCCAGAATTCCTATAGAGTGTTGACAGAGAAATAGCTTCACTGTTATATAACACTGAGACGCCAACCATGGGCAAAGTTTTCCATTTGTGTCGTTTTTCTTTCTTTATGTGCCATGGTGTACTGGAACCAGCTCAGGTTGCTTAGGAAGGGCCCCTTGTGCACCTCTCTTCCAAACTACATGTGCTGACGTCAGATTGGTAGCTTGAAATTGGTCAGAGTGGGAATATTTATACCACAGAAACAAGAAATGGGCAAATGTTATAAATCAGAGCTCCCTCCCACCTCAGCCTGTTGTTAAACATTTATAAGTATATGCCCATTTATATTGAAATAAGAAACGAAAACAAGCAGAGATCTCTAGCTCCTTGCCTTTGGCCAGGGAATTCATCTCACTTGGATACTTTGGTGATGATGAGCCTGGGCCCTGGGGCAACATTGGAATATTCATGAGTCAGTGTGTTTTATCTGGTAAATGTCTAATTTTTAAACTCTGGGCAAGTGACCCAATCTCTGTGAGACTTGGACTTCTCATATGCAAAAACAGTTGTAATACCTGCCCTATCTGTCTCACAGGCTTGTGGTGAGATTTCAAATGAATAATGCATGTGAACATCTAATTATAATATACATATAATTATATACTGTAAAGTATACATACAGATATATTTAGTATACTTATACATAATATTCAGTATTATGGTAATAATAGCTAATAATTATCATTTTTTAGTGTTTAATATTGCCCAGCACTGTTATAAGTGCCTTGCATGTTTTAATCATTTTATCCTTATCAATCATATTGAGTTGGTGCTATTATCATTCCCATTTTACACAGGTGAAAACTAAGGTACAATGAAGTTGAATAACTTCCCCAAGCACACACCATTAGTAAATGTGACAAACCCAGGCAGTCTAGCTTCAGATCCTGAACACTTAGACTATGCAGGCTGAAAGCAGAAGTTCGCAGAGAGATCTGAGACAGTGTTGTATATAAAGGCAAAGTACAAGTATTTTTGATAGAAAAGTGATTTGCTAGGAATGTGAACTTTAATTTCTGCATTGGCACCTTGTTACATAAACCACAAAACATCATAGTGAAAAGAGAAAAAAATTAAATACAATGGACAGCTTCTTTTCCTTAGATTATATATCATATTGAAGATACAAACGTTGATATTACTATAATGCCAGGAAACCTCAAAGATTTATGTTTCCTGGATCTTTAAAAACAAGGAAAACTATATTACTTTCCTCTGTAAAGCAATAGGATCACATTATCAAATATTTGGGGAGAGGAGAAAAATCTTATTTCTAAAATCAATGTGATATGTTGGTGGTATTTTTTTTCCAGTATTGTTTTTCTTTTGCAAATAAGAGTTTAAAAGCACAGTTTTTATGTGAAACTTTTTTAACTTAAAATTCCAATATAAACATTTTCCATGTTTATATATATTACATATATATAAACATTTGTTTTCAATACCATGAGCAGAACGCCAACGATGACACCATAGTGGTACGTAGTGGGACTTGCAGGTCATACAGGATGCTTTGTAGGTGATACAAACTTTAAATTTGTGTTACAGTGACAGGATTTGGCTTTTAGGATGCTTGTTGCTGTGGTGAAGATGGAAAGTAGTCAAAGGAAGTCTAGATTGGTGGCCAGGAGACCACAGAAGAGGGTTTTCCAGTAGTTCAAGGAAGATATGACAAAGTTCTGAATTAGGCCATTAATAATAAACAGCAAAAGAAGAAAATAGATTTATAAAATAATCACATAAAAACAAGTGGTGACTAATTGAATGGAGTATAAGGGAAAACTATTTTTGTGGGAGAAAGTTTCTCAGTATAGCGTTGAATATGTTGAACTTAAAAGGTTTGTTTTATTTTTAAGCAGCTGTGTCCTGTAAGCAGTTTGAAATATGAACATATATATAAATGTATGAATACATTCAGGGGCGCCTGGGTGGCTCAGTTGTGAAGCGTCTGCCTTCAGCTCTGGTCGTGATCCCAGGGTCCTGGGATAGAGCCCTACATTGGGCTCCCTGCTCAGTGGGGTATCGCTTCTCCCTCTTCCATTCCCTCTGCTTGTGTTCCTGCTCTTGCTGTCTCTCTCTCTGTCAAATAAATACATAAAACTTTTAAAAAATATATGAACACATTCATTGAAAACTTAGGAAGGAATTATTAAGATATTATCAAACCAAGAGAGTGAATGAGATGGCCTTAAGGATCACACCAAAAACAAGAGGGTGAAAAGCAGAAATTAGAGGACAGAGAAGTACAAAAACAAACAAAAACAGTAATTATTAAATAAGCAAAAGCAATGATGAAAGAAACATAAAAAAAAAAAACTGGCAGAAAATGTCATGGAAACAGCAAAGAGAAACATGGGCACCTTATTAAGGCCAATTTCTTTGGAAGGGGTTGGAGTGAGGCCAACTTGCAGATGTTTTTGCATCAAAGTGAATCAATTTTCATTCTTAATCTTTATATATAATATCTTCGAAAGGGCAAATTTGGTCTTATTTTTTTCAATTTTTTTGGATTTATTGGTGTTTTCTATTCCTTTATTTAAATCAGCTGTTCTCAACAAGTGAACCAATGGGAGTCCCCAAGACCCTTTTAGGGGATTCTCAAAGCCAAAACTATTTTCATAATAGTACTAAGACATCACATACCTTATTCAACTCTCATTTTCTAGTAAGTGTACAGTAGCTTTTTCCAGAGGTTGTATGACAGTTGATGATGTTATCATGCTGACAGTTAATGGAATGTGTATTTGCCCTGTAACTGTGTTCTTATTTTTATTTTATTTAATTTATTTATTTTAAAGATATTATTTATTTGTCAGAGACAGCGAGAAAGAAAATGCACAAGCAGGGTAAGAGGCAAGCAGAGGGAAAAGCAAGCTCCCTACTGAGCAAGGAGCCCATGTGGGACTCAGTCCTAGTTCCCTAAGATTATGACCTGAGCCCAAAAGCAGGTGCTCAACTGACTGGGCCACCCAGCTGTCCCTGTAACTGTCTTTTTAAAATTGCCCAGTTTTGCTTTTGACTATGACAAGTGTTAACACATATAACCCACATAAACAAAAACTTTTTGGGTCCTCTGTAATTTTTAAAAGTATAAAATCAGTTTAAGAACTGATTTATGTTTTCTTTGTTTTTTCTTATGAATTGGAAGTTATATGCTTATTTTTATTTCTACAAATATTTGCCTTTAAGGAAAAAGAACAAATACACATATTAGTTAAAAACATCAAGAATTAAGGTATATCTATTGATATAACTACAATGGAAATATTTAAGTGAATAATTTTAATTTCCCTTCAATACTTCTGTGCTTTGGAATTTCAAATCCAAAATGTAATTAGTTTCATTTCCTTATCTATCTGTGTTTTCAAGACCTATTTTTAACATGGCTACTATTTTGTACAAAGTTTTTTCAGTAAATTTTTATAATTATTGAGTTTTATATCTTGATCAATAGGCATAAATTTATAGAGCCATTATATAGTTGAAAATTTCTTTACCTTTATATATCACTTAACCATGACTGGGCATAGACTTAGTCAGTTATATACTTTTTTTTTTTTACCACACAAAACCCTGATTTAGTTGTTTGATATGTTCTGGCTTTTAATGTTAGATAGAACTCTAAAAAAAGTGTTCTTTTTCTTCTGATAATGTTATGGCTGAATTGTGTTCCCCTCCTCGCCCTCCCTCCAATTCATATGTTGAAGTCCTAACTCTCAGTACTTCAGAATATGGCTATATTTGGAAATACAGATTTTTAAAGTGGTCATTAAGTTAAAGTTATTAGGGTGGGCCTTCACACAGTATGACTGGTGTCCTTAAAAACGAGATTAGGAAGCGGGCATACATGCCAAGAAGACTACATGAAGATGCAGAGAGAAGATGGCGATCTACAAGCCCAGGAGAGAGGCCTCAGAAAGAAACAACTCTGCCAGTACATTTATTTTGGCCCTCTAGCCTCCAGAACTAGGAGAAGTTAAATTAAGCCATCTAGTCTGAGGAACTTTGTTATGGCAGCCCTAGCAAATTAATACAGAATATTCACTGTATCTTAATGTAATCTGAATCTTAATTATTTCTGTTTATAACTCCATAAAGAAAATTTTATGTAACATTACTATTCCAAAAGTTCAAACCGTATGATTGGTGATGTTTATGAAACTGCAGTACAGAACACTATTTTTGCAGGATATTCTTTCTTTGAAAGAAGGAAATTCATGGTCAAGTAATTTTGGAAAACACTCGATTATAACATAATTTCTTAGAAATGTTAATATCCAATTTTCCATCTTGACTGTCTAAGAAGGGACACTAATTTCTGAAACCTACCTCTTTTTATATGGAACAGTAATCCAATAAGTAGAATTTTTTTAAAAATTACTTTTAATATTTGTTGCAAAATGAGGTCTTTTAATCTGCAGAATTGTATCTTTCTCCAGATCCAAACAGGTTTTTTGTTGTTGTTTCCCTCCCCTTGTATCTATGGCCAATTTAGATTGAAGGTTATTGGTCCTGTCCCAATTGGGCTAATCCCCTCTTCTGAAATACTAATTGGCCATGAATGCAGTTTCATTTCTTCTTATTCCACATTTCTAATCTTCTCATTTATCTTTTTCATCTCTTTGTCTTTATGCTCTGTGCTCTGGGAGGGTTTCTCAAGATTTCCTTAATCATTGATTTAATTTTATGTAGTGTTGATTTTGTTCTTTTTATCCCTAAAGCTGATATATATCTTCAGATATTTTATTTTTAGTTTCCTTACAATAGTTCCTTGTTTCATCCTTCGCTCTTTTACATCTGCCTGCTATTCATTTAGCCTCTCTTTCATCTGAGACTATTTTGTCTTATTTAATATTTCATCTCCTCTTTCAGTGTTCATGCTCCTCCATTTAATAATGAGTACAATATCTGCTTTCCCCAAAACACTTCTGTTTGCTGTAGTAAATTTTTCAAGAGTTTCTTTTGCTTTCATTCTTGAATAATAATAGTTTTCATCTTAATGTATGATGTGGATTCTCTTCACAGTTTTTATGGTGGGTGCGTGCATGTGTGCCGTGTATGTAAAGTTGTATCCATGGGCATGAGAATATACATGTTTGTGTTTCTTACACTTACTGATAATAGAACTCTTTGGGTTAGTTGTTTTGTTTTGTTTTTGTTTTGGGGTTTTTTTGGCCAGTATTTGGAATGGGAGGACCTTTCTTGAATGCCCTCATTGCTTCCTTAGGTGCTGTCAGCATCTACTTTAAGTAATTAAGTCAGAAGTCTGGTTCTCTCTCCCTGTGATTTTCTGGTCTGCAATTACTAATTGACTAATAAAATCACTGATACTTATTGAGTGATTACTATGTGGCAGACATTATTCTAAGTGTTTTAGGTGATTTCACTCACTTAAGCCTCACCAAAAAAGTCTAGGGGGATACCGAGGGACAGAGAAGTGAACTTACTGAAGGCCATGTAATCTTTAAGGAGCCAAGCCTAAGGCACTTGACCACTGTGTAATACCATCTGTCTTGTACATGCTACTGGATTGAGGGGTTGGGGAGTCTCCATCTCCCACTGCTCATCATCCGAGCATGCAGTATTACTTCAAATATACACCAATTATTTGAAAAAGTTCTGTAATCCTTGGCTTATTTGGAAAAACTGCAACTTCAGAGTGCATAGCATACAAATCTGTTCCTACCTTGGAACCTTCCAGTTGCAAAATTCCCATTACAAGAGGAAATGCTGTCCTGGCCATGCCTTCGAATGATTGGTTTAGTTTTGTTCTTGGAAAATGGCCTTCAAATAGATATAGAAACAGAGGTTCTGGTGGGGAAAATCATGTGTAATGGTCCTGTCCTGCTCAGAAAGTATCTTTGGCATAGTAGAGAGGTGCATGCAGAATCCTTTCTGTTAAGACATCAAGTTTTTGACACAAGCACACAGTGAGATTTGATGGAAATGTCCCTCTTTGTTCCTGCCTAGGCCTGATAATGTGCCTTAGGGCTCCTTTACTTTGGTCATGGAAATTCCTCCTGGGGTCATGCAGACTGTAAAGACCATTTCTAGTTACTAGCACTCTGGAAACTGTTCTGGTCTTTGTGCATTTGCATGAACACATTGAAAGGAAAGTTTAACCTTATATTTTACACCAAGTGGTGAGCCAGTCTCGTATTCTGACCAGGCAGTTTAGAGAGCCACAGTTAGGTGTGGAATGAGGTCATTGAGCTCAAAAGTCCGCAGTATAGATGAGACGATTTCAAGATGAAAAGTAAACCTGAAACATCAAGTTCAGAGCTATGACAGAAAGGAAAAAATAATTTAAGAAGAAGGCCCAATCATGGCAATCAGGCAGGAATGAGCCAGAACTTGTGAAAAAGATCATTGTGATTGTGGTCTATAGAGAATTTGATTGCTGTATGGATGTCTGGCTATTTTCATGGCTAAGGGAAGCTATTAAGGCCAATAATTTAAATGAATTTATTTTAAATTATATTAAATATTAATCTTTTAAGACCAAATTCATTAAATACATAAGCCTTTTCATCCAAGATGCCAAAGATTCTAATTCTCAGGCATGCCAAGAAGAGGGAGGTTCTTAGCCAGAATTGTTGCATGGGCTGTGTTGGACAAGGTTCACTGGACTTGCACTGAAATGAATCATGGCATCTTTGGGAACCTTCAAATCTTGAATGGAAAACTAAAATTATCTATTTTGAGTGAATGGGAGAATGAATGTTTGAAAGAGTAGGCTGTGGAGGTTTAGTATCAATGAAACAGGAGAGATTCATTGGGGGGTGTGCAACAGGAGTCACAAATCTCAGATCTGATGCCCTGAATCACTCTGATGTAGTTGACTTCTGGCAAAGTGGGGTGCTTAAAGAGCTGAACAGGAGAGTATTTTCCCTCCTAAATGGGCTCCCTTCGGCCTAACGCTGATTAACATAATTCTTGAACCAATTTTGATCTTTCAGCACCACATCCTCAGGTTCCACCAGAAAAGCGGACAATCCATTCAACTTCTGTCAGTAACAGCTGCAACATAGAGTGTTAGTAGCGGTCGAAAATACTGGAACCCTGAACTATTTTGGATAGAGAAGGCATTGAGTTGTGTGTTCTTGGCAATAACAAAGTGGGTGAACTGGTTGTTTGTTAGTGGGATATATTCTATCACATTTTAATCTGCTCTTTCTGACAGGGAGTCAGTGGATGGTCGGTACTAAGTAGATAAATATGAATTTGGAAGGTGTAAAGCAGTGCTTTCAATATTTGGTTGGTAAACATGGGGCTTCATAATTTGGGTCACTAGGTGACTCTTGGATATAAAATATGTGGTCAGTGATTCACTAGTGGAAGGCGAATATGGAAATGTTAGTGAGGAAATGAAATGTTTTATCATCATGTTGAAAATCAACCATCACTAAGATAGGTTGATTTTCATGTTAAAAAAGGAATAAAATCCAGAGCAATCATATTCTGAAAATATTAGAAAATCAAGAGGACACTAAGTTCTTGGGTTTCCTGATCTGGTCCTTGATTTAAACATACGTTGTCATGCATAAGTGGTGCTATAGTACAGTGCATGTTCCCAAAATGAAGCCCATGGAGTTTCCCATGGCCTATATTTAATATCATCAGCTTTCTTTGCTCTTTGCAGGTATCTACACATACTGACCTGTATCTGAGGAACTCTCTTTGTTTTTAAAGATTTATTTATTTATTTTAGAGAGAGCGAGCATGAGTAGGGGAAGGGGCAGATGGAGAGAATATCCAGGCCTCTTCCCACTGAGAGCAGAGGCTTGATCTCAGAACCCATGAGATCAGGACCTGAGCCGAAACCAAGAGTCAGATGCCAAACAGACTGAGTCACCCAGGTGCCCCTCAGGAACTCTTAAATGGCCACTGCAACTGGACTTTTTTTTTTTCAAATTTTTTTAGGCAGCTAAATGTTGAAATAAATGGCTAAAATTTTCATTTCCTTGTCCTGGAGCTTATCCTAAGGTTAGATTAAATATATCACCTTGTTGCACTTTGGGTTTAGATAAAAGCAACCGTTTTGTAGTTTGGGTTATTTCCTTTTGAACCTGGAGTTCAGAATGCCCTGAGCACAAGGAGATATACAGGTGTACTACATTCTAGCACATGCAATCTTGCAGTCAGAGTGATCTTAGCCTTATTTAGAGTCTTTTTCTTTAGAGATATTTACTTTGTGGCAGGAACTGCTACTTGTTTCCTGAAGTGCATTTTCCATTCCTTCTTAGGCTATAGAACTAGATTGCATTTCTAAGCTTCCTTTGCAATGAGGAATGGCCAGATAATGGGGTTGTGATCAAAAGAATGTGAACAGAAGTGATATGTGTCACTTTTAGGCTCGGCACAATTCTGCTTACCTGAATTGCTCTGTGGTTTTCTGGCAACTTTTATGACAGTTTTTGAGACCACATATTGAAGATGGCAGAGATACCATCATCCTAAGTCTCCAGATGAAAATCATGAGGGGTGGGTCTCTCAGTTGGTTGGACGACTGCCTTCGGCTCAGGTTATGATCCCGGAGTCCCGGGATCAGGTCCGGCATTGGGCTCCCAGCTCCACAGGGAGTCTGCTTCTCTCTCTGACCTTCTCCTTGATCATGCTGTCTCTCACTGTCTCTCTCTCAAATAAATAAATAAAATCTTTAAAAAAAAAAAGAAAAGAAAATCGTGGGGGGACCCATCACCTCACCCTCACCCTTGCCAATATGGATAGACAGTGGAACATTATGGAAGCAAGAAATGTTTGTTGCACTGAGCCACTACATGATGGATCTATTTATTATTGCAACACATACTATGCTAAAGTACCTTTAAATGATATGCTCAGTTTTTCTCATTTAAATACAGTTTTACAGGTACATTGTTATATTGAATAAGAACATACATACACAGTAGCTGGCATGTAGTAAGTGCTCAAAAATAGTAGTTATCCTTAATGATATGATCCTAGGTCAAAAGGAATTCTTACAACTCACTTGTATAACAAGTTTTTGTTAACAAACAAGCTGCAAAATGAAAAATGTATTGTTACTTGAAATGTTAGCAGCCTTCTAAACTAACACCTCAAGGATCAATCCAAATGGATAGTGCCCCAAGAAATTTTTCTTTAGTAAAAATGGTTGAAATTTTTTGTCCCTGTTTTCTCCAGTCGAGCTTCTGTGAGTATTTTTATTAACCTCATGGTAGGCAGAGTTCTTAGTGGGCCTTCAGTAACCTTACCTCCTTGAATGCCATCCAAATGCAATTACCCCCTGCTTGAACGTGGGTTGGACATAGGGAATTGCTTCTCATCAGTGGACTACAACAAAAGTGATGGGATGTCACTTCCATTACTAGTTTATAAAAGCTTACGGCTTTGATCTTGCTAGCACACTTTTTTTATTGCCTTCCTTGACTTACACACTCAAAAAAGCAAGCTGCCAGGTTGGAGAGGCCTATCACAAGGAACTTAGGGTATGCTTTGACCAGCTGAGGTCCACAGTCTGACCATATCTGAGGAATTGAATTCTGCCAACGGAAGCCAAGGAAACATGGAAACGGATCCTTCTCCATTGAGGTTTCAGATGAAACTGCAGATCCTGGGCTGACACCTTAGTTGTAGCCTTGTGAAAAAGTGTAAACCACAGGATCCAGCTAAGCTATGTCTGGATTTCTGATCCCTAGAAACTATGAGATAATATATGTATATTAAAATTGCTATATTTGGGGATAATTTCTTATGTGGCATTTGATAACTAATACAGATCAAGTATTGGGCTATGAACTATAAACTTCATGGATCTATCAAAATGGCTTGTCCCCTCAGATACATTTCTTCAGTACCCACAGTTGAAATGATTATACTTCTGGTTTTTTGTTTGTTTGTTTGTTTGTTTGCTTTTGTTTTTGTTTTTGCTTTGTTAAAGAATGTGTGTAAGTATTTGTCATAGCGTCTATTTCATTTCAATGTATGATAACTCTTTCATGCCAGTTTGGTGTTCTCCAATAGAATCTATGCCTCTTGAGGGGAATGATGATATCTTATCTACTTTCTTTGTGTTTTCTGCAGTTTTGAACCAATTAGTATTCAGTGAATAGCATAATGCTAAAATAATGCTATATCTTCTACTTTGGAAATTTACATTTCTACTGATTTAGGGTACTACAAATTTTCTTTTCCAAAGAAAAGTACCTCATTTCTCTCAAATTATGGACAAAGCATTTTTCTTTTGTAATTAAAATTAAATCTATTTTCAAATATGTCATGTACAATTAAGTTTCTAGGATCATTAACCATATATTTGTACAATTTTACTTAATTTACCTTTAGTATATTTTTCTAGAAAAATAATTTATTCATAGAACTTTTTCTTAGACTCAGCAGAGAATTAATTTAAAGAACATGATTGACATTTACTAACTGAATGCAGATTTTTTGCATAGTAACAATAGTAGAAGCTTTATGATATAGGTACAGATTTTATTAAAGCATGTAGAAATATTTAAGGATCTAGAAATCCAATATCATCAATGTAAACTAAAAGTGAAACCCTAAAAAGTATGGTATATATCTATAAATAACCAAAAGTAATAAATAAAATGCATGTGGAGTCACTGAGTGGTTCAATCAGTTAAGTGTCTGGTTTCAACTCAGGTAGTGATCCGAAGGTCCCAGGGTCAAATCCCCCCTCAGGCTCCCTGCTCAGTGGGTAGCCTGCTTCTCCCTCTTCCTGCCACTCCCCATGCCACTCCCCCTGGTTGTGCTCTCTCTCTTTCTCTCTCTGGCACACAGGTGAAATCTTAAAAAAAAAATGCACGTGTATGTGTGCTTTTGTATACCTGTGTATATATTTATATATACACACAGACACACATATAAATAGTGAGTTAGAAAATTAAAATGTAGTTTCTAAATAATAAAGGGATTCTCTTTTATATTTGCTTTGCATTTTATGTTAAATTTTATTGAAACATATTTTTAAATCATTCATTTTAGTATCCATTTTTGTCAAATTATAATCTTTTATCACTTCATAATAGAAGATATGAAGCCTTTTAAGCACATAAAAATGATGACATTTTGATGGAATTCAGTTGAGCAATAATTTTATCAAATAATATATTTCTTTTTAAAAATACTATTAAAGAAAATATCACACACAAATTGGACAGAATAGAAAGAAAAATGTCATCTTAAATCATCTGTCCCACCTTACAGGTAGCTTTATGTAATTCTACAATTATACAATGTGTTGATATATACTTAAAATACATGAAATATGGAAAGGATAAATTTATCAATACATTATGACAATTATTTTATGACAGATATTCATACTATTTCTATAGATAGAAAAGAATCTGTATAAATGATGTATAAATGCTAAAGCAAGGAATTTATAAAATAAAAAAGCTAGAAATTACACTATCAATTTAATGATGTTCTTCATATTAATTCCCTTAGGAAAGCTCATTCAAAGAAGTTGTATCATAGCCTAGCTTAGCTGGGTGTATGTATTGCAGTGATGCTGCCATTATTCAAAACAATCCTGGAAAACTGCTTTTGGTATTATAAAACAGTCATTCAGTAAGTTCTGTAAGAAAATCTGTCTTCTTTTAAGAGAAACCAAAACCACCCATCACTGATAAAATTTTGCAAGAATTAAGGCTGTTAACATAAAAGTGCCATAGATTCTTTTTTTTTTTTTTTTTAATCCAGTCTGTTATGGCTTCAACAGCCAACTTTCTTTTTTTATTTTATTTTTTTAAAGATTTTAATTTACTTATTTGACAGAGAGAGAGAGATCACAAGTAGGCAGAGAGGCAGGCAGAGAGAGGGGGAAGCAGGCTTCCCACTGAGCAGAAAGCCCGATGTGGGGCTCGATCCCAGGACCCCAAGATCATGACCCAAGCCAAAGGTGGAGGCTTAACCCCCTGAGCCACCCAGGCACCCCAAAAGTGCCATAGATTCTTAAGGCAGTTCCAGAAGATGGGTTGAAATACCGTTTTGAACGGTGTTGTAATTGTTGAAATAAAGCGTACAGCCTTCCAAGATAATTGCTTCGAGGAAGATAGAATTGCTTTTTGATTGTATAAATATTGGTATGCTTAAAACTTAAAGTATTATGACAGTATTTTCCTGAAACTGCTTGTATGATACTATGTGATGGATGTATATAGGCATGAATATGTTTACTTGGTTATTCCATGGATAAATTCTATCATACTTGAATATTTGTCTGAATATTAAATTTAAATATTAAATGTAGACATCCTCAGCACAGATTTGAATACAAAATATTCAAAAATAAAATATCATTTAAAATTATTCCTGCAGTTAGAAGAACAGAAAGTTATCTTTAAACAGAGAGTCATTATAAGGCAATAAAGAAATTGAAGATGACAGAAACAAATGGAAAAATATTCCATGCTCATGGATTGGAAGAATTGATATTGTCAAGATGTTCATATTATGCAAAGCAGTCTATAGATTCAGTGTAATCCTTATCAAAATACCAACAGCATTTTTCACAAAACTAGAATAAATAATAACTTAATTTGTATAGACCCACAGAGAACTCTGAATAGCCAAAGCAATCCTGGGAAAGAAGAACATAGCTAGAGGATCACAGTTCCAGATTTCAAGAAAAACTACAAAACTATAGAAATCAAAACAGTATGGTACTGTCACAAAAATGCACATAGCGGGGCACCTGGGTGGCTCAGTGGGTTAAGCCTCTGCCTTCGGCTCAGGTCATGGTCCCAGAGTCCTGGGATTGAGCCCCGCATCTGGCTCTCTGCTCAGCAGGGAGTCTGCTTCCTCCCCTCTCTCTCTCTCTGCCTGCCTCTTTGCCTACTTGTGATCTCTGTCTGTCAAATAAATAAATAAAATCTTTAAAAAACGTGCACATAGCAATGGCATAGAATTGAGAGCCCAGAAATAAACCCACATATTTATAGTCAGTTAATCTATGACAAAGGAAGCAAGAATATACAACAGGGAAAAGACAGTGTTTTCATTAAATGGTGCTGAGAAAACTGGAAAGCTACATGTAACAGGATGAAACTGGACTTCTTTCTAACACTACACAGAACAATAAATTCAAAATGGATTAATGATGTAAATATGAAATCTGAAGCCATAAAAATCCTAGAAGAGAACATAGGCATTAATTTCTCTGACATCAGTGATAGCAATATTTTTCTAGATGTCTCTTAAGGCAAGGGAGACAAAAGCAAAAATAAACTGTTGGGACTACACCAAAATAAAAAGCTTTTGTACAGCAAAGGAGACTGTCAACAAAGCAAAAAAAACCTACTGAATGGGAGACAATCTTTGCAAGTGATATACCCAGTAAGGGGTGAATATCTGAAGTACGTAAAGAACTCCTACAACTCAACACCAAAAAATAAACAATCCAATTAAAAAATGGGCAGAGGACCTGAATAGACATTTTTCCAAAGAAAACATAGAAATGGTAAACAGACATATGAAAAGATGTTCAACATCACTCATCATCAGGGAAATGCAAATCAAAACCACAAAAAGGTATCACTTCACACCTGTTAGAATGGCTAAAATCAAGAAGACCAGAAACAAGTATTGGCAAGGATGTGGAGAAAAGGGAACCCTTGTGTAGTGTTGGTAGGAATGTAAATTGGTACAGCCACTATGGAAAAAAGTATAGAGGTTCCTCAAAAAATTAAAAATAAAGATACCGTATGATTTAATAATTCCACTATTAGGTATTTACCGAGGGAAAACAAAAGACTAATTCATAAAGATATGCATATATCTTTATGATATATAAATGTACATGTATATTGCAGCATTATTTACAATAGCCAAGACATGAAAGTAACCTCAGCATCCATCAATAGACAAGTGGATACAGAAAATGTGGTATATATACATAATAGAATATTACACAGCCATAAAAAAAAGATGGGATCGTGCCATTTGAGACAACATGGTATGGACCTATTATGCTAAGTGGGATTATGCTAAGTGAAATGAGTCAGACTGAGAAAGACAGATACCATATGCTTCCACTCATTAATGGAATCTAAAAAAAAAATATGAATAAACAAAAAGCAGAATTAGAACTGTAAATACAGAGAGCAAACTAATGGTTGCCAGAGGAAGGAGGGGGTGAGATGTTGGGCAGAATGGGTGAAGAGCAAAGGGAGATAGAGTCCTCCAGTTATGGAATGGGTAAGACACAGGAATAAAAAGCAGAGCATAAAGAATACAGTCAGTGATACTGTAATAACAATGCAGTGGGACAAATGGTAGCTATACTTGTGGTGAACCCAGCATAATATATAAATTTGTCAAATCACTAATTTGTATGCCCAAAACTAATGTAACATCGTGTGTCAACTATACGCAAAAAAAGAAAGAAGGCAATAAAGAAGGGAGAAAATTTAGTATCTATTCCATTTTTGAGATGAGAAGATTAAGACCTAGAGGAGCTGAAAGATTTGCCAGAGAAAATAAAATCTTTCAGATGTCAGGGACATTAATGGGACATGATGTATTAGACTACAGGGATAGCAACTAAGTAACTTTTAAGTTCCTAGTAGAGACATAAAAAGGTAGAAATCAGTGATAACATTTGGGGCTTATATATACCAATTTATCCTAAGATAACTGACTTTTTGAGTGTTCTGATGTTTAGAATATTTTAATACATCTAACAATTTTAATATATTTATAAAACTAGCATAAAATGAACAAAACCAGTAACTCAAAACTTAGATTAGCAAATATAAACAAGCAGTAGCACAGGATGGTATCCAGTGAGGATAATAATTGCACACTATTGGTTCATGCTCATTTGGGTCCTTGCAGCAAAGACTAGCCAAGAACGCATTATATGGGAAGCAGGTAGAAAGTGTGTTGTCCTAGAGGTAGTTCTTTCTCTTTGTTTTCTTTTCTGCTTGTTCTTTTTCCTCCCCTTCTCTTTCATTTCCTCTTCCTATATGTGCAACCTGTGTTTTCCAGACCAAACCAGCCCAAATCAAAGATATGATTCAGATAATAGGAAAATTGTCATTGGTGTACACTTTTATTTGGTGGAATCCCTGGAATGCCAACCTTCCCCCCGCCCGCACCGCCAGGTTCCTTCCTTTAGCTATATGATGCTTTTAACAGTGTAAGAAATTGCATCTTAGTGATGAAGGGCACAGACCCCGAGAACTAGCTGCCTGAGGTAAAGTCTAGTTCCAGTGCTTAACAGATGTGTGAATCCTTTAAAACAAAAAACAAGTAGAAAGTATATAATATTCAAAGTCCAGATTTACTAACAACTCCTTCAACAAGTCATGTTTTAGATCTCGTATTTCTGTTAATTAATAAGTTAGACACAATTCTCACATTTTTTCCATATGAAAAGTAGATTTAAATTTCTCTACGTGTATGTGGCACAGTGTATGTTTCAAAGGATAAATACTTTGTGTTAGTGCCAACTTCACTCCTTGTTTCAAAACTTCAAGATTCCCTCCCAGCTTCCTCCGCACAGATATTTGACTATGTGCTTAGTTTTTTCTTTGTGCAGATAATAATTAGTCCTTCCTCACGGAATTGTTGTGAGAGTGAGAGTTAAATACATCAATGTATATAAAGCCACTTCTAATTGCTACTAGAGCTTCTCCAAATGTTATTTCAGAAGTTAAGATCTCCATATGGCAAAAAATATTTTAGAATGAAGGTTTCAAAGTTCACATCCATAAGGTTTGGAAACAGTCACAGCCTGCTGAATTTGTAGTGAATTTCTGTAATTACAGTTTGGAATGATCAAATTATTACAGAAAATATAATGGATACCCAGATAATAGTATTTGCACACAAGTTTTTCTCTTAAAAACAATTTCTTCAGTTTCCTTTAACTGTGGAGCTTTAACCCTTGAAAAAATATTTTTAATGACTTGTAACAATGAGTTGTT
The DNA here is from genome assembly GCF_002288905.1 of Enhydra lutris kenyoni. NCBI lineage: Eukaryota > Metazoa > Chordata > Mammalia > Carnivora > Mustelidae > Enhydra > Enhydra lutris. The sequence continues at coordinate 24,700,464 of NW_019154111.1, forward strand.
CAGTAAAACAACAGTAAATTGATTTTATTATTACAATTTCTAGCTTATCTCTCATCCATAAATACACAATAGTAAGAATACACGTATGTACATACATAGATACATGCTGTTTGTTCTGTACTCCCACTAGTTATAATGACAAATGTTGTAACCACAGGATTTGTGTAGATTTCTTTCCCTGTCTTTGTCCCACATAAATTGTTTTCTCTTGTTAATAGTCTAAGATTACCACGGTGCAAATTTTGAAGAGTCCTGGTTCTACTTTCTGTATGATCCAGTGGTATAACAATTATATTTCCTTTTCAAAAAACTAAATGAAACAAAAACAACCCTTTCTGGGAAAGTGAAAACACTTAGAGTGATAGTATGCCTTCCTATTTGTAAAACCCTGAAATTCTCTAAAGCCTGGAGTTCTAGCAATTATTAGATCACAGTTACACTTTGTCAGGACTAAGTGTCTTACATCCTTTCTGGAAGAGAGGAAGACCCTAAGATTACAATATATTTGAACAAGAAGGTGCTAACTTTGCATTATTTTCCATTCTTCTTCCTGTCTTTGTCGGGAGGATGGATCCATGCTGTGCTATTCTCTATTCTGGTTGCCACCTTTGTCATGAGAATGAGACACCAGAATCAGAATGTTTCCTGTGAGATATAATAGCATGCTTTCCTACTCTCACCTCTCAGGATGTTGTATTTAGTTAGGTTAGAGCCTCTGAATCCCTTAGGGCATCGGTTCAACATTCACCATTCATGCAAGGTGTCCTTTTTGCTTGTATTCATTGTAAAAGTATTTGATGTCTTGGTCAGTTTTGCAGTTCTTCTCTATCTCAAACACACCCCTTAAAAAAAATCACTATTATTTTTTATCATTATCGGGTCAATCACATGTTGCAGTTTGTGATATACAGAAACACACACATGGTTTAATTATTTTTAAAAAGTATCTGTCACTTATAAATATTACAGTGTTTCAGTTACACATAGGAATATAGAATAGCTGCTATGCTTTGGGGACAAGAGCATAGCATTCATTCCCTTGAAGATGTATGTGTGTATGTACTTATTTTTATTTATTTTATATATAGATATAGATAAGATATATAGATATATAGATATATTTTAAATTATTTTTATTAATATATAATGTATTATTTGCCCCAGGGGTGCAGGTCTGTGAATCATTAGGCTTACACATTTCACAGCACTCACCATAACACATACCCTCCCCAATGTCTATAACCCAACCACCCTATTCCCACCCCCCCAACCCCCAGCAACCCTCAGTTTGTTTTGTGAGATTAAGAGTCTCTTATGGTTTGTCTCCCTTCCAATCTCATCTTGTTTCATTTTTTCCTTCCCTACCCCTTATAACCCCCTGCCCTGTCTCTCAAATTCTTCATATCAGAGAGATCATATGATAATTGTCTTTCTCTGATTGACTTATTTTGCTCAGCATAATACCCTCTAGTTCTGTATTTATTTTGTATTTAGCAAATGTCTACCTTTTAATTTTCATTTTGCTTGGGGTATATTTTTAAATTACTGTTAAATTTGCCTCTCATCCAAGCTAAGATATAAATACTGAATTGTATTTTTAGACCACGCTTCTGTCCCACCAGGGAAAATGAAACCTGCAGATACACATCCAAATAACCACTTATTTTCCACAAATGTTAGGATATATGGAGCCAACATGATAAACATCTCTGTGCAGTTGCATTTCCCAATATAGACAGAAATTCATACCCATGCAGGGCAAGGAAAGAGGACATGGTAAGCATTAGAAATCCCTTTGAATGTGAAAAATGTGCATGTAAGAAGGCAAAGAACCTTATGAATCTATATAAGGACACAACTAGCTGTGTTATGTATGTGAGAAATATTTTTTGGGTAACTTTAGTCTTGAGTTTTAGTCTCTATTTATTCTCCAAAAGAAATTGACCTAAAATTGCATTATATGTGATCATTTTCTAGGAGAAAAACAATATGATTGTTTATCAGTTTGGGCCAGGTTAGTAAAGAAAACTGGAACTACACTAAGTATTTCAACAGAGAGGTTTTAATGTAGGTGATTGGCGATTCAGTTCTGGCTGATTGGGAAGCTGCTGGTCTCTTACAGTGAAGAGCTCCTTGAGGCTTGGCCACATCCTCTACTTGGCCTCTAAACTAGTTATCTCCCCTAGAGCATGTGTTGTATTGCTATCTCCTACCGTTCATTCATGGTCAGGCATCCATGGCAGCTCTGTTGGCTCATTCTGACTCCGTGAATTCTGTAATCCCTCTCCTTCGGCACACTCAGGAGATCATATGATTCCCTTCATGCCTCGTAGAAGCCAAGAGAAGTTCATGTGCACGAAACTCTTTTTCTGCCTAGGTATGATGGGTGCAGAGTTGTTCATCATGTATCTCCTGAAGGGTATGGGCCAATCCTGTGAAGCAGTTCCTTTTAGATTCCCAAATACTATCCTGGAACAGATTGCCATTTCAAGGCCCTTTAGTCAGTCTAACTTATTTTCTACCTCTGGGCTTCTGTCTAAAGAGGGGGCGATCAGGACACAGCATTACACTGGCTACTTCACTCATCTGTTTTCTTCCATCGATACCCCTCACAACTCTGAGGGGCAGGCTTCTGTTCTGCTGTGGGACCTTATCTATGTCAAACCCTGTGGTATAGCTCACCAGGTCTAGTCAGTATATTGGGTCAATGTATTCAGACTTTACAAGCCATTATTTAGAAAAGTATTTCTAAATAAAACTTTGTATTTAAATATACTTGTCTTACTTAAAAAATAGCTTCTACTGTGAAGATCAGAAACTTTCTATTTCCCTAATCTTTCTGCTCTGAAGGTCCTAATTCATATCTCCCAACTTACAGTAAGTGGAAGCCTTGTTGTGAAGGACAAATATTATGTATAAGAAAATGGAAAGAAAAAATCCCCTATACTGTTATATTTCTTATTTCAAAGAAAACAGGCTTGGTTAAAAGAAGTGTCAGATGAATAAGCCAGGACCCTAAAGTGAAAGTGTCTTCAACTACTCGCTGCCATTGGGTGCTAAATTACCCCAGAGAAATGGGGGTAGCTGGGTTCTGAATTTTATTGCCCTGTAGGCCTGAGCAATAGATATTTAAGACATCGTGTAACTGTGCCTCAAGATGTGAGAATGGATATCTCAGGCAGGAATTGCAGACTGCTAAGTTAAGAAGTCATTCTCATGCTCAAAGTTATTTTTGAAGGGTAGTTCTGTAACTCAGTGGAGGCAGCTGATCCTTCACTCCAGCTTTTATCAGGAGGGCAGAGCACTTTCATAGCAGTCTGCTAATAGCCAGTGTTAAGTTCAATTGAGAGGTCTTCATACCTCAGGAGGCCTGAGGATTCAGGGTTACTCTCATGGCTACCACATCTTGCAGTTCAAGGTCACAGCTTCCCAAATGTGGGTCAGCCAGCCTTCCCCAGGGCAAATGTAGTCAGGGCTTGTTCTAGCTCCAGAAACTGTGTCCAGCTTTCTGCAAAGCCTCCAAAAATGGTTTCCTACAGCTACTTAAAACATAACTCCATTGCTTGTTTCACTCCCCCCCCCCCCCGCCCAGGACAATGGGGCTTGTTTCCCAGATATTTAATCATCTGAGGGACACTACTCAAGTTATTCTTCCAAGACCAGGAAGGATCATCTAAAGGTAATTTGCCTTTTACATTTACATAGCTAAGAGGATACCATCAGATCAATTTTTGCCAGAATATGGAAGAGTAGCACTCCTTTATAAAAGCTATTCATCTGAAATTTATGCATATGTCTGTATGGTTATTGGGTTAATGTCTGTACTTCATTAGTTGCAAATTCCATCAGTGCAGGTGCCTTCTCTATTTGGTTCTCGTTGTTTTCCTAGTGCCCGATGATAAAACCTGACACAGAAGTGGACTAATAAATATTTGTGGGATTAGCAAATGAATTAGTCTACTACAAGATGATGTTTATTCCTTGCTGTATTGTCTACTATTTTGTGCTGCTTCTAGCTAAAGAAGAGGAGAAAAAAACACCAACTTAATCCCTGATGTGGTACTGTTTAAATTGAGGTATTTTCCTAAAAATAGCTAACTATTAGACTAAGATTGATTCAATCTATAAATAAATATTTTTGGAAATGACATGAGTTAAACATACTCTTTAAATCAAATAGACCTATCAGTATTTATTACAGTGCATCAGACTGTGTTCTGTAAGACATTGGTTCTGTAGGATTTTGCTGGGTAATCTGTGGAAAAATTAACCCAAAGTCAAATGAATTTAGAAACAGTGGAACAAACAGTTTTCTTTATCAAAGTAGTCTTCATAGCCCCTGAGGGAGTAATATACTCCAGAATATAGAATGCTGGTATTTCAGACTTATTTAACCAGGGAATTTTATTTCTCTAGTAACTTTCCTAATACTTATGTTCCATGTTGAAGATTAGTAGAAAACATTTTAAAATTTCAAACCTAAATGCCAGAATCTAGTGTAAAACAATTGATTATGATCGTTTGATAGCAGTTCATACATTTGAAAGGATCCTACAACATTAAGGCTTAGTTTGAATCAGATTGTGAACCAGAGAGTAATTATGTTTTATTCCTTCTTGTTGCAAACATCCTAGCACTCTCTAGTTCTTGGTACATAGCAAGTGTTCAATAAATACCTATTTAATACAGGAAACAGTGATAGCTATATCAAACTTAAGTGTTTGCCATATTGACTGCAATAATTATACTGAATTAGCAATACTTTTTGACAGTCTGAGACTGCTAATGCGTGGATATATGTGTTGTTTAAAGCTTAAAAAATTTCAACTCAGGAAGAAAATAATGTATATACACATTTTTTTCTGCAGAAAGGAAAGAATAAAATAAAATAAGTTTTATCTGTGTGTAAATGAATAATAACATGAAATTCTGATTAAGTCATAGAATAGTCTTCCTTGAAGATTCTGCCATATCTTAATTTATGTAAACCAGATTCTTATTATTATTGTATGTTTTACTGTGGAATAATTTGGTGGATTTGGCTTCCTAATTTTTGTTCCATTCTCTGGAGTTTGAAATAACTGCATTTGGTGACTGGCAGAGATTAGGCTATTATATTCATTAGATGAGATTCAAGAACCATTCTTAGTTGGGTAGGAAAATACACATACAGGATACTGGACTATATCACAGTAATGATTATAACATCTCAATAATTGATGTCTCAGGTGGAGTCAAGAAATGGTTATGACAAGAGCTTACTGATTATTTTTATGAGGTTTACCCTCAAAAACTTGGAAATACATTTAAACTCCTAATTTGACTTAATTAGCAACAGCAGGTTCTTAAGCATAGGTGTTAGAAGATTTAATAGAAAGGCCCTTTATAAGCTACTGAGGTTTTCATTTTGAGGACTGTAATAGGTGAAGAAGATCACAAGTGCCCTATTTTGCCTCAGTGAATTGGTGAAGGTAAGTTTGATTATATGTTAAATGCTTCAAGGTATACAACATGCTATACAAGTGAAAGAAACATTTTGTATGAAGTTACCTGAACAGTTCTTGGAAATGTATTTTCAAGGTATACATTGTTTTCTGAAGGGAAATGGTTATTTACCTGATCTGCTGCCTTTCTTTTAGCCTGAGGGGCATCTAAGGATTTGGCCTTTGGTGGAATTATCCTTCTTGATACCTGAATACAGGGACTATGTTAGTGTGTGCCAGATGCAAGAGAAACAAGAGTCCTGCTAAGGTTGATATATAATGAATGATGCACATATACTTGGCATTTCTAGACTGTTTATTAAGTACCCGTAATTAATGAGTAATCAGCTGCCTCAGAGATGACATTTAGTTCCATACTTCTGAGCAGGTTATGAGTCTAGCAAGGTGGAAAAATCAATGGGACCCTGAAGCTGTTGGCTTTTGTGAACCAAGGTAGTCTGTACCCACTGTTATGGACTCAGCTTTCATAATCATATATATCCCATCTTGCAGAAATTGGGACATTTGACAGCTGTACCTGGGAGTCATGAGCCTCTGCATTGTGTTTCCTATGCATGCTGGATTGTTTGTCTTGTAGGCTTTCTTAGAGGCTCTGTAAAAGCCTATGCATGGAGGCTGAGTGAGGCCGATTTTGATGAGCAAGTCAAACCCAAAACCACTGCTGTTGGTCAAACATAGTGAGTATTGTCCTGTGGAAAAGATCTTACATATATTTTAAAACCTCGATTTGAAGATTCTGCTGAACATTTTTGGTGTTCTAGGATTTGAGGAAAAAGAGTATAAAGTTCTTGTATTTCTCTCCTAGGGCTAATTTAACAAATTAGCACAAACTGGGTAGTTTAAAACAACAACAATTTATTGTCTGCTATTTCTGGAGGTCAGAAGTCTGAAATACAGATGTCAGCAGAACCATACTCCCTCTCAAGGCTCAAAGGGAGGATTCTCCCAATTTTATGGTGGTTCCAGGTCATTGTTAGCATTCCTTGGCTTGTAGATGCATCCCTTCAATCACTGTCCCCTTTGCACAGCATTTTTCTCTCTGTTCATGTGTCCGTCTTCTGATGATGATGCCATGAATCATTGGGTTAGGGTTTGCCCCAATCCAGTATGACCTCATCTTAACTTGATTAATGTGAAGACCCTATTTCTAAATATGGTTTAATTCACAGATTCCTGGAGTTAGGACTTGAGCATATCTTTTGGGGGACAAAATTCAATCCATAATAATTCATTATATAGTAGATTTCTGTGACAGTCTCTTTGACTTTGTTCGTCATTGATTGCTTGATGCATTTATGCATTCAGAGATATTTATTCAGCTGAGTATTTTTCTAATTGCGCAGAATAAAGTAGCAGATAAAATACATATGCACCCTTACCTTTATGGAGTTTATTAGATTTTAATGAGGGCAGACAGGAATTATATAAATAATTAAATGTAGAATTTGTCTGAGGGTGGTAAGTATCAGGGAAAATAATAAAGCAAAGTAGAAAGCTCTAGGAATGCCAGATAGAGATTGCTGTGTATGTTTGTATGTGTGTATAGAAAGAAGGCATGTAGACTTTCAGTTTTTGATATGATAGTTTACAATGAATATTAGACACCCAAATGAAGATATTAAATTAGGAGTTGATACACAAATGTAGGAGTTAAAAGAAAGTGAGAGCTTAGAGGGATACATTTTTAAGTCATAGCAAAATTAAATTATATTTATAATTTGTAAAACTAGATGAAAACACCTTCCCTAATAAATCATTCGACAAGTTCTGTAGTGTTTGCAAAGTTACATCAGGTATGATAATCACAATATCTAAGGCATTTCTTTCTTTTAACCTTGAGATAATATTTTCTCAATAAATAGGCCTTTATGCTCTGGAGCTATTTACTAAAGCTGATTGCAGAGGGAAGTGTATTTTATAGGAGGTATTAAAATGGACTAGCCATTGACTTTGGATAATTTTCTTATACCCAGTTAAGCAATGACATGAACTAGCTGACTTACTGAGCCGTAATCCACCTCTGTTATTCTAGTCACTAACTTTCTTCTAATTTGAATTCAAATTTGTTTTCCTCCACTGTATTGTCAGGACACTTGCCAACACTAAGTGGGCTGTCAGGTTTCTTTCCATCTTTATTGGACAATCATTTTCAGACAGAGATATGATGTTTAAAAGTATTACTCTTTGTTCCATACTAATGCTTTCAGTATAATTTAAAAATAGGCTTCTTACTATTTATTTACACTGCTTTCCCACCTTATTCTCAATGCTGAAATCCTTGTCTGACTTTCTTTTTTATTAAATACACTTGAATATTATTCATGATTTTCTTCACCAAGGCCAAATTCTCAGTGACCTTATCCGTGAACTATCTCTTGATAAGTAAAGGATGTAAGAGCTAATCCAGTTCCCATAGGTCAGTGTGTTTTCTTGGTAGTACAATGATTTTTAATGACAGTGTTTCCTATTTTTTCCTTATATAAAACATTGAAGGGGATTTCTTCAATTTTGAATCTCGATAAAGAAAGTAGACACATCCTTGGTAGATTAATCACACTCTGAAAAAGAACTTAAAATATAAGAATCTATGCAGTGTTGATCCTCAGTGATAAGGTATCTGATTGTCCTTAAATTTCACTTTTTGCCTTCATCTATGCTTAATAAATACATGAAGTGAAAAAACCCCTAGATTTCTTTAAATAAAAAGCATACAGTTTTCATGTTTCAATCTTTATATACTTGTTCAGTAAATCACATAGTTGCAAATGGAATCTAGAAGTAGTTAACAGAATGTGATCATCTGGTTCTGAACTGTGTTGATATTTAGGATAACACTACCTATCAAATTTATATTCAAATAAGAAAATCTCATCACATTAAAGTATTATTTACATATTCATATACTCTTTCCTTCAGGCAAAGACTCCAGCCTTTCTTTACAGATGGATCTAGGAATAAAACATAAAAACAAACACAGGGAAAGAAATTAAAGCATTACATAGGAACTAGTAACATGTATCATTTCTCCTCAAAAATTCCTACATGTCAAACCTTCAAGAATGTTCTTAGAACCTTAATAATTCAGAATAATTATGAAAAAACAAAATGATAGAAACAACAGGAAAATAGTAGCAAAATAACCACATCTGTTTTTTTAACCTCTAAACATTTTCTTTTACTTTCTTTAAAAATTTTTTTTAAGATTTTATTTATTTGACACACAGAGAGAGATCACAAGTAGGCAGAGAGGCAGGCAGAGAGAGAGAGGGGGAAGCAGGCTCCCTGCTGAGCAGAGAGCCCGATGTGGGACTTGATCCCAGGACCCTGAGATCATGACCTGAGCCGAAAGCAGAGGCTTAACCCACTGAGCCACCCAGGCACCCTCTTTTACTTTTTATTTTGTTTTCCCTTTAAACATTTTAAAGAATTTCAAAATCCTTGGGTTGTCTTTTATGGATAATATGTGATAATCACCAAAATACCATCAAAATATCAGAAAAACAGTATTACTCTGGCTACATTAAAGAGGGCGTATTCCTATTCTGTTAGGTGGCATAGTGAGGAATATGAGATATATGAGTCTCTATTATTAATAGTGTATCTTGTTAGTTATTGAGATAAAAAGCACACTTCAAAAGAGGCCTCCTTTAAGAAAGTAAGATGGAAAACATGGAAAATTGTAATTAAAAAGAAGAGAAAAAGAAAATAAAAAGTCGGTGGATAATAATAACTGGAAATAGGAAGAGAGAAAAAGAGTTGAAAGGCTAAAAAAAGACCTTAGAATTGAAATAAAATCTTCCCTAGTTCTCTTTTCCTCACAGTAATGTGTGCCCTCAAAATCCATAGCATCTCGTTTCCTTAAGGTCCTAATCCTAGTCTTCCTAGAGAAAACAGTTTTTTCCAGATATTTATTTTATTTTTATCTACCTTTTGGAAGCATTTGATGTGCTTTTTTATGCTTATAGATCCTTGTAGAACTTAGCAATGTTTTGTAATAGAGGGCAGAATGTTGAGCTTCTAAAATATCTATTACATTTCTAAGACATCTTGATTTTCATGAGCTTCATACCTTTCCGGATAGTTGATTTTTGTAACATGATATGATAAAGACTTTTAAATAGCGCAGTAGGTTTGTGCTGATCAGTGCTGAATGCTGCAATTTTGTTAGAAAGCTGTAGGTCTCATGCTCAATAACCATCACCAGGTGATGGTACCTGGTGTCTTGTCCTGGCCCTTGAAATTATCTCAGACTTCAGAGCCTTAAGAATCTACTGGCCTATTTTTGTTTATTTCTAAAATTATTTTAACTCTCTACAGTCAAACAACTATATGTACTGTATTATAAAAGTCAAATTATGCTAAAAGACTTATAACAATAGTAAGAAAAAGGTAGCCCCCTTCCCTCTTTCAGTCCCTACGTCCCAGGGAAATTACTTTGAATTCTTGTAGTCCTAGTGTCTATCTAGTATTTAAGTCCATATTTCAAAGTTATATGTGTAGACTGCTTTTTTCTTCATTTTTTTCTTTAATTGAAATATATTTGACATATAACATTGTGTAAGTCTAATACAGCATGTTGATTTGATACATTTAAGTATTGTAATAGGATTGTAGTGTTGTTATGCTTTTTCTAGATTAATCAATTGAAAAATAATTTGCTCCCCGTAAAGGATATGAACATGTTCGTTTTTTACAGTTTCTTATTCTCCCATCCTCTAAATGAAGTTGTATTTTGATTTTTGTATACCCCTTAAAACATATTTTTATTTTGAAATTTTTTAGATTTACCAAAGAGTTACAAGTAATACTATAATTCCTATAACATATGTATCCTTTACCTAGGTTCCCCTAATGTTTGCATCTTACCATAGTCAAATCTAAGAAATTAACATTGGTAAATCCTGTTAAATAAACTAGACTTCATTCAGATTTAACCAGTTTCTGCACTAATTTCCTTTTTTCTGTTGCAGGATCTAGTCTAAGTTACCACATTGCATTTAGTTGTTATGTGGCCTTAATCTCTTCTGGTTGGTTACCTTTTCTTCATTTTCCTTGTTTTTCATGCCCTTAACACTTCTGGAAAATATGGAGGTTCTTTTGCTAGAAGAGAAGTCATTGCCTAAAAGCTAGCAGAATGCACACCTGGTGAAAATCAGGCATTTACTCATGTAGGTCAGCGGCCCAGATGCTATGTTTAGTGTTAAGACCCAGAGAGTCTACTATTTCTTATATGAAGACTTATATTTTATTTATTGGTTGAGATACCAATTATATTGCCTTTTCAGTGTATTCCTTTGAAATGAAGAGCTTAGCATAATTACAGTGGATATTCCTTCTTTACATTTTCAAGCCCATTTCGCAGGCTTAGAAACCAAGAAGCAGTGACAAATTGTCGATGCTCAGCTCTGATAGGATTCATAGGACACCCCAAGAAGGTATCATCCTCTTCTAGACCTAAGAGAAACTAAAGGTAAAAGAAGTTGTAAGGAGAGAAATAGGGAGGAGAGACATGTCAGAGATTTACTTTAAGGTTATTTAATCCCGTGTGTAAGTGCTGCTTGTGAGAAAGCTTTTTGGCCAGCATTATGCTCTTTACATTGTCCCCCGATTTGCCCATGAACAAATAATCTTGTATCATGATAAATCTATAAGGAAGAATGAGTGAAGATCCTGGGACATCCTCCTGTGTTAATCATTTCAGCTATTTTTATGTAGGTAAAATGGAAGTTAGTCTTTGAACACATTGCGAATCTCTAACCCACATAGCAACCCTCTCGGGCAGGGCGCTCATTTGTTCTTGCTTCATAAGAATGAAGTCCTTTGCTTTAGTAGAGGAGAATAATTTTTGTATTCAAACAGAATAAGGCCAATTTACATTTAATGCTTAGTAACTAATCCATACACATTTTACTCATTTGCCCTAAAACATATTCTACTGGATGATGAAAAGACAGTATGTGTCCTTCAGGCATCACCCCCTTTATAACCTGCCTCTTGGCCTTAGAGAAAGCACTGTAAATGGAAGAGGGAGTCTCCTCATTTAATTTGATACATCAGGTCATCATCAAAATATTTATTTCCTGATCTTCCCACACAGAAGGTGACTAAAGGTTAATAAGAACGCAAGTGGAAAATAATTAAGGATGAAAATATATACAATAAAATGCAAAACAAATCAGAATAAATAAAGTTTAGTGTGACTGTTAGGTTAAGATGTCTTGATACTCCAATCATAAAGTGTTTTTTTTTTTTTTTTTTCTCTTTTGAAGGACAGAAAAAGCCTGATATGTGCAGTAAAGCTATTCCTTACTGGCACATCTAGGAAATAGTTTAAAGAAAAATAATAAAACAATAACCTATTTCTTCAAATTTCCCAGAATCCCTTGCCTTGACTCCTGAGCAATGTCATACACAGGTAATACTTTGAAACTATTTTTGTGTTATTTATCTTTTTAAATTGTTTCCTAGGTTTCTTCTTTTTTAAAAAAAAAATTAAGATTAGTTTTATCTGTAAGATCAAAAGACCAAATACAGTAACAGCCAAAATAAGATAGTATTCACTTCTCTTTTGGAAAAAGTCAGTCTAGAGGTAGGTAGTCCAGAGTGTGGACAGCCTCATGAAATACTCAGGGATTTAGAATCTAGCTTGGTTTTACCATCGCCTTCAGCTCCTGGCTTCTGCTTTCTGGTTCTCATTGAGGCTACTTAAGGTCCAGCCTTCTGCGTTGTGCTACATTCCAGCCAGTGGGAAAGAGAAAGGAAGCTGGAAAAGGTCAGGACTCCCTCTTCTATGAAGAATTCCCAGAAGTCAGAAACATTTTTAGAGTCCTATTGGTCAAATTGTATTTACCTGCAAGCTACAAGAGAGGGCCAGGTGATTTAGTCTTTTAGCTGTGATCCAGCTACAAACCAGGCATTGCGCTTATGAAAGAGGATAGGGAGAATAGGTGCTGAGAGACAGCTATGCTCTCTAACATGTGAAAGTTGTTAGTATGTTGGAGAGGATATTATGGGGTAAGAAGAATGTATTTATGCAGAGTTTATAATTGTTATCAGAAGACGTTCAGGTGACTGTGTTTATCGTGCTCCGGTCTAGGAGGATAGAGTGTAAAATGTAGTCAATAGCTAACATGTTTAGATAAGCTAAAAATTTAGTAACTCCGATAAAAGTAGATTGGAAACATACCAGCCCCCTTAGTTTTCTGCAAATTATAATCTCCTGGAATAGTTTTCCCACCATTACCAACCTTGGAAGCTGAGAACCTCGACAATTAATTAAAAGTTAGATAAAATTCAGATTTAGGGTGAATGTCACCTGATAAGAAAATAAATCTAGTTTTAAACCATTCTAAGGGGGAACAAATAAAGAAATGTCATTCATAAAAAGATGGTTTTTCATTTCTTTTGTGAAGTTTCTTGGACATCAAACAAGCTTTTCTGAGCATCCTGAGTATAGATTAATAAAAACATATGAGTTAAGTTGCCCTCAAAGTACAGAGGTTTAAAAAGGAAATAAAGCTGAACCAAATAGATGTGAGATTTGTTTAAAACCAAAATGTTTTTTAAATGCTCCCTGTGGGAAGTGTGTTGCTTTGCTTCATCTACTCCCTCATGCTTGCACTCACATCAAACGTTTATGGAGCACCTTTGATTAGCCGGGCTCTTTTCTAGGAACTGGGGACTGCAGCGAAGGAGACATGGGATTTGTAATCCGGCAGGGGGACAGAGCCTAAATAAGTAATTAACTGCAGTTGTAATTAATTACAAAAGAGACATGTGGGGTGCAAAGAGAGCATATGAAAATATATAACAATGTAAAAAATTTGGGAAAGAAAAAAAAACACTGATTAGGAACAGCATGAAGTCGATGAAATGAGTGTATTTACAATCATGAGCTCATTGTAGACTATATGTTTAAGCCAAAGAAACTATATGAAAAGTGAAAACAATAAAGTAATGATATTTTCAACAATGAAAAACTTACAACTAGGTTTCCCCAATCAGTTGCATCAATCAAGATTTCTTTATATCTAACTTAGAACATTTGGAAGGTGGAGAGACCACAGTCAGAGAAATAATCTCCTAAAATCCTGATGGATAATTCCACAAGTTATTTAACTTTGCAGTGCTGTCAAAATCATATTTTTCTCTTTGTAAGACCCAAATGTAAGTGTCTAAGAAAATTTACAGACACTATTTTACTTCTTAATACCATAAGGAGGAGTTGCTACTTTGACACATAGTTTATCAGGTATCAATCAAACTTATAAACCTAATTCATAAGTGGAATCAAATAGTAATGGTCTTTAAGAGAGATGGTGGAGGGTAGGAAAGACTCTATAGTGCTTCATGGGCTGCTGAGTGGCCCTTTGAGAAACAAAGGCTGGGATAACTTTCAGCTTTGCATTTATAACAACGCACCAAAATGTAACATTTTGTTGAACTTGATCTCAGGCTATTTAAAATAAGTGAATAGGATTAAGAACTTGTTACAAGATAAATGTTGCTTCTTTTGTAAGACAAGCAATCTATTTTTCTTTGTTTCTCTCCCATTCTCAGTTATTATTTGTCATTATTACTAGACTCTGGTATGGTAATACATCAAGGTAATAGTATTAATAAGGACACATCTGTGATGATTTGCCAGCTTTTACTTCAGAGACTAGAATACTTTGGGTATAGAAGTCGATTATAATTATTGATGCTGTTCTATTTGACACAAATAAAAGGCTCAGATAATGACACAGTGGGAAATTAGAAAGGAGACTGAACCCTGGATATGAAACAAGAGTCTGAGAGGAAGTAGAGGAATTCTCAGAGTGGCGGAAGGAACTAGCCAGTTGACTCAAGGTCAGAGAGACTATGAATGCCAGTTGGGGGTAGGTGGGGGAGGCGAGAATATTACAGATACAGGAGAGCAGCTGTGTAGGGCCCTAAATATTAGCTGGAAACTCTAGAGTGCACCGTTCACATACAACATGATGTGTGTAGTACACACCCTCTGCAGCCTTTCCTGATGTCCTCAAGCCTGTCAGTTATTAATGTCAGAGGCAGGTCCCTGCTTCCAGATCTCCAGAGAGAGGCATGAAGGGAGGGCAACAAAAGAAGTAAAGTGACATTAAAAGTTTCAGAAACACCAAACAATATTTTTCCAACATAGACTGCAGGCAGACTGTAGTTGTGTGTCTCAGTCTTATATCAAGGACATAATCTCTCCTTCATAAGTCAAATTATCCATAGTGGGCAATGGTTCTTACTGGAGAACACTAGACAATGTAAGTTTGAATCAAAAAGAGCCCAGTTGGAAGAAGTTCAGCTGTAAAAAATTAACTCCATTCTGTCCATCTACCTTTTACCAGTCAGAGGTCTGTGTCCTGGAACCTCATTAGTTGGCTTTTGGGCCTAATAAATCCCTGGAAGTCAACATTTAAGGACAAGACAACCAACCAAGAAGAATTTGATGCTTCGGCCAGTAGAGAAATTTTTGGAGGTCTGTGAAAACAAAACTCCCAGTCTCAGAATCGCAAAAATGCTCTGCTGTGCCTAAGAGATTGCCCCGTGTTTATATTATGGACAGAGGGAAACTGAAAGGTCATCCCCTTACTTGCTTTGCATTGGCTTCTGGGAAGCTCAGTGCTACATTTCTCATCTATCGGTGGCAGATGTAGAGGCCAGGAGGAATTCATTTCTGCATTCTAGTCCAGCCGCTAGTTTTACTGATATCTTACTTTTATTTTTCCTTTGCTTCAATTTTCTCAACCATTTTTAAAAGCGTGTTTTATCATATTTTTGTAAACTATTCCAAAACTGTCATTCATCAGAGTGAAGTATAAATAAATCCATGATTAAAGTAGTGTAGGACTTCTCTATCAATATAATAAATGCAATAAATCTCAAATTCAAAGATTAGTTTATATCTTAGGATCTATTGAAAGGAAAAGATCATTATTTTTCACATTTAATATTAAACGTTTTCTTCTATTTATAAATAATACAATCATAAATGATACACACATGTACATGTTCATAGCTTCTAATCACAATTCTAAAATGCAAAACACTCTGAAAACCTTTTCTGTTTTGCAGCTAGTTTTGTATAAAACACGATGTGAGTTGACATAAAACGGAAGTTCCTAATTTATCCCAGACAGTGTGAATATCCTTAAATTTCTCTGAACAATAAAATGCCTTTGATTATAGGGTGCTGTTTCAGGCCCTGTGCTATGGAATATATGGTAGATGCACACTGTTTCCTTTATAAAATATAAAAATTATGATTTCTTACATGATTGTGGATAAGGGATGGTGGGCTTGTACACACAAATGTAGTATTATCTGTGAAGTTTTGAAGACCACAGGTCTAAAGCGATTTGAGGAGGTGTTACCCTTTCCCATATTTTAAAATGATGATCATTCTTTGATAAGCAAAAGAGAGACCTCAGACCTTTTTAAACTTTCCAGGGTAAGTTGTTCTTACCTAGATATAGAGCTTTAAAGACCACTTGCCATTTGGTACTCAAAAAAGCGTTCTGCTTCTCACTGTGAGGACATGTGCCTTATTGCTTCTGTTTTGACCATGAGATAATCTGCCCAGTGCTGCCCCGTAAATCCAGTAAGACATGGACCAGAAAGAAATAGCAACATCATTACATACCATATAGCAGAGGTCCTTATGTGATGAATTAGAAATACTCTGTCAGTGCTACCAATAATGAGTTTTCTGAGAAATTATATTAATTGACAAGGAAACTTAAGGAGATATAAGTTATTGAATAAGGAGAAAATTTTTAAGAGGTAGGTTGCCAAGTTCAAACTTCTACCATGTGAGGGGGGTGGGAAAGCATTTGATTTTTATAATGGAGATATAACTTTTAAAACAAAAATTTTAAGCAATTATATGCACTTGACACTGTGCACAGCACTTTACATTTATTATCTCATTTAATCTGTATGTCAGGCTTGAGATAAATACCATTATTATTATTATTTGCATTTCACTGGTAAGTAAACAGGCTCAGGAAGCTCATTTAGCCAGTAAGTAAGAGAGTCTTCTTTCAAGTTGAAATCAACCTCCCCCAGGGGTCATTATGCTATGCTGGATTTATTTATGTTTGCTGTCTTTCACTGAGGGGCTAGGCAGCAAAGACAGGGAGGAAAAAATTGATTATTTGTGGTCACACAGCTCGCTCTTGTTCTGTTCTTGATAAAGGTGTACCATGAATGACAGGTTCCTGGCCCCTGAATAAAATATTTTGCAATTGTCTTGTCTAACCTGAGAAGATCATGGAATATGGTATAGAAAGGGAGGAAATCTATTCTGAGTAAAAGGAATGAATAGCTCTCTGATACTCCTAGATTTGGGATCTGGAAAACAGCTAGTGGAGCTTGGGCAACCCCAGAAAGCTTATGTGATTTTACAAACGTGTCACCAGCTACAGCCCAGGGAGAGTGTGCTTCCCAGATGCTGCGGGTTGTCTTACTAAATTCTTATTCTCAATCCACTGCTCTTACATCCCACTTTACTATGAGGTTGGAAAGTGTTGAGTACTTGATTTTC
>NW_019154111.1:24722524-24735024 GCF_002288905.1 Enhydra lutris kenyoni
ACAACTTTATCTCATTGTGTATTTTAACTATGTTATGGGAAAATAGCAATTGTTTATCTGAAATATAATTATCTTAGATATATACCAATGAGATAGTTATTGACCCAAAGGAATATCTCACATTAAACTTTAGGTTTTAGTAAAGTCTCAAAATGATACCCTTCTATGTTATTTAGAAATTATATTATTTACAAAAGTACATAATTTGCTAATTTAAGATCCCGTAAGTAATATTTCCAGTTGCTCATTAAAACAGATACTTTACTTTCTATAAAGGGAGATATACATGGTAATATACAAATATATGGATTAAATCAAATTATATTTGTATTTATTATCTATTTACATATATCTAGCATTATATTGGTTGTTTTGCCAAAAACATTCAGAAAATATATGTAATATTTTTGTTACTTTTCTTTTAAAAATAAAATAATCATTTATTACTCAAGTTTATTTTTTTCTTTCATCCTCAGTGTTTAAGTGTATCACATTTGAATAATTGTTTATGGAATGTGTGGAATATTTAGAATATGTAATGTTTTAGTAAAAATTAGAAGTTGGATGGAACACACACACACACACACACACACACACACCCCTCCTACATTTAGATTTAAGAAATAATTCGGCAACATCACTGTAAGCAATCCGTGGAGTGTACCTTTGTCCCTGAGTCTAGTCTAAACATTTTCGTAATACAAAAAAAAAAAAAAAAAAAAAAAAATTATCTGGACTTTTTCAGTGTGATCTATGCCAAGAAATCAAGGAAAGTGATAAAAGCTGGAAGAGAGAGTGTGCATTAGTGAATATTTATATTGGCAAGACCTGAAAATTTTATAGAAGTAAAACAAACACAATGATTGCTTATTTCTGAGAGGAAATCGACCTCACTGAATTTCTTGCAGGAAAACATTATTGCCCAAAATGATATAAATCTCAATTGCTATCTCTAACAAATTAACTTGAAATGCCGGCAATGCCAAGGAGCCGCATTAAGTTTTCTCTTGTTTACTTTTTCCTAATCACCATAAAAATCCTTAGTGAAACAATTATTCTTAAAACAATCAGGACGATATATCTCTATAAAGGAGAAAATCAATTTAACAACAAAACCAGATTTATCTCTATTGATCAAGAGGCATTCAGTGTAATTTTAGTGAATTATGCCTGGCTTTCATTCCCTAGCAGAAATTTTTCAGTGATGCTCGAAAGGCAGATTGCAAACTACTGCATAATCTTTTGCATGCTGTTTACCTGCTATCTTAATTGCTGCTTTAAAAAAAAACAAACAAAACATATGCAGGAGACCGAACAAAATATTTGTTTTCTATTACATGAAATAGTATTACTATTGTGTGTGACTTAGTTAATAGTACTCACCTAGGAAACTGATGTCATTTTTTTCAATTCATTAGTAAAGAAATCAGGTCTTTATAAAAGGATTCAGTGTTAAAGAAACAAATCCAAGTTCATCTTATGAGAACAGAATTAGAAAGCTTAAGAAGTAACATAATTTTTTCTTCTTGAATAAGAGTAATTTTTAAAGACATTATTAACACTTTCATATCTGAAACTTCCCAAGCAAGAATGGATCAAAAAAGAATCGGAGGCAGATGAAGAAAATTTAGTTATGCTTTGCCGTATGTCCTATAAATTGTGTATATCATTTTGAGAAAAACATAAAAAGGTGAATGTTCTAAAAATATCTTAGAGATCATATTTGTTGTTGTTCACTTAAACACTTGGGTGAATGAATCATATTGGCTCAAATCTCTTTCAACAATAATGAAAATATGTAAATGCATTTTGTCAATGTAGTCTTAGGATATTTCTTCCTATCAAATATTGTACATTTTCTCCTCCTGGAAACATTAGGAAAGTTTATAAATAAAGCAGCCCTTATTTAGAAAAAATGTAATTAAGAAATTCATATTTGTGTAATAAGTTTAAATAAATATACCTTTATACATATAAACACACATAATTGAAAGATACTTCTTTATAAATCTTAAAATTGCATTTTAATAAACAAAATAATGTAACTCAATCAGTAGATAATAATTGCTTTTTCTTATTTTATAAATTATAATTCTTAACTTTTATTATAAATAATATAATGGGCCTGCTAAATCAAAAGAATAAATAATAATATGATTAAGATACCAATGTGAAAGACTAACTCATTTTACTATTTTAAAAATTTGGATTCACAAGTTCAGATCAGTTAAGTTGATGTTGTCATGTATTCCTAATAAAAAGTCCATGTTCCATGGCTGTTCAAAAAATATAAAGTAACTTTATTTTGTTACATTAATGATAACTTAATTGCTGTCTTCCACCACACTGAAAGACCTTGGTGGGGTTTTGTGCATTCATGCCAAGGAGTGTTCGTATTGGAAACTGTTATATGCAATTCTAACTAAATTTATGAAAAGCTTTATTGACATAAGTAAGATTCTAACATCAAAGCAAAACAGTTTATGAAATATAAGAAAAGAAAAATTTTAATTCCTAACATTGAAGTAATATTCTACTGTAATAATTCAATAATCACCCTTTTTAAGCCACCAGCTCTTAATTAAAGCAAAATAAACAGAATAAATGAGTTTAGAATATTAAATATATAAAATATTTCTATTGAAATTTGATATTCATGAGTCACCTAGACTAGCAAGAATAAAATTGATAGTATGAATCTAGGCTGATTATAATCATATTTATAACTTGTCACTCTTTGTTTCAAGTCTAATAACACTAATATGATTGTATTAGAGTATTCACTATGATATTGAGCTATAACTTTCAAATTGGACAAGTAAAACTTTCAGTAAATCAATGTTCAATTAGTTTTCATATAATATAAGTAATGTAGTATTTCATATTTTAGTGATGGTTTTCCCATTATATCCTACAGTTTTATGATTTCATAGTAAGCTAAGCATCATCAAATGTAAGTAAACTGGACTGCTTGTATATACATTATGTTTCTTTGAAAGAAATTGAAAATACCTAGAGCTTTTTATAAGAGGTAGTTCTTAAACTGAATTTTAATAAACCAATAAGATAATGTTATTGTTCAATAGGTAATAATTGCCTTTATATAAACTCAAAAATATTGTTTAGAGTGATTAATATACAATGCTCCATTATGCATCTGGGAGTGTTGATGCATAATTTTTAGTTCTAATGTCACTATGTAATTGAGAGAACATGTTCATTTGCTCTAATAACTACTAAGATGCACTTAATAAAATGAAATGTAATAATACTTGTAATTTAATCTATTCATGGAAGTAATTTTAAAAGTCTACCACTCTCCTTAATGTGGATAACATTCATAATTTATAAAGTGTTGTGATGCAGAATTGACAATGCCATTGTTTTTTACACTTTGAGATGATTCTGCAGCCTTCATATCATCTGCATACCAACCTCAGGATTATCAAGGGCAAACAAAAGATAATTAACACCAGAAACAGGCAAATGCAGGAGATATCGACTGAGGTTCTCATTTAATGGAAGACTTCTGAAAACCAGAAAATGAAATAACTATAGAAGAGCTTGTCTCTGAAAAAAATATTTCAATATTCTGTTCTTTATATAAACCTTCCCCTCACACACCCGAGTTCGTAGAGGTAACTTCACTGACAGCGTGGTCTCAAGGTGATGTAGTTACAATCTATAATAGAGTTAGCAAAGGTCATTTTTTAAAGAGTGAATTTCAAATTCTATATTTTATAATTGTAGTTTCTTTAATACCAGTTATAATCATGGGTTTATTTATAATGTGTGTATAAGAATAGAAAATAAACTACTGCTATAATAACTTCTATTATGTTTTCCATTTACTAACTAGAGTACAATAAAAAGGAATTTTATGCAATTAAATTGATTATTTTGATCTTAGTCACAGGTTATATACCATTATATACAAATATTACAATGTGTTTAAGTGATGATTCAATTCAGCAAAATCTTATTTATATAAAATTATAGTACTCGCAGAGAATATGCTGTGTTAACCTTGATTATATCACAATCTTACTACTTAAGTGAAATTATTTATATCTTCCCAACTAAGCACCCTTTAACTTTTCATAAGTCATCACTATTAGTATGATTCACATATAGGGCTATTTTCACTTTATGGTACAATATAGGGCCATCATTAAACATTTTAAAAATTGAACTTTTAAAGTTCTAGAATAATAATTGTAAAATTATGTTTGAAATAAAGTGGTTTCCTAACAAATTTATAGGGTTAAAGGCTTTTTTAAATGTTAGGCTTCTTTGATAAAGTATCAGGTGATTAATAGTTTTATCTGAAGTGTGTAAGTTAGTGACAAACCTCAGATCTTACAATCATAAAAGAATCGGATTGGAACATGTTATCTTACCACATGGATTTTTAAATAACATGTATAATTACAATGTAAGTCTTCTGGAAATAATTATGCATTGTGGCACTCTGATGTAACAAGAGTTGCTAGTTCATCTCCCAAAAACCATTATTTTTTTTTTAAATATTTTATTTATTTATTTGACAGACAGAGATCACAAGTAGGCAGAGAGGCAGGCAGAGAGAGGAGGAAGCAGGCTCCCTGCTGAGCAGAAAGCCCGATGTGGGACTCGATCCCAGGACCCTGGGATCATGACCTGAGCCGAAGGCAGAGGCTTTAACCCACTGAGCCACCCAGGCGCCCCCCAAAAACCATTATTAAGTATATATTCCATAAAACCTCTGCACTGGCAACATGATTGAGAATACCTTATTTCCTTTAGAGTTCATTTTTTTCTTGTTTTCTACTAATACCAGCTATCTGCACAACTTTCAAAAGGTGTCAAGAGATCAATCTCACTTATAGTTTGATTCAATTCCACTTAGAACTTGAGTTAATTGTGCTATATGATTACACATTAAAATATCAAGTCATTGTGTATAAAAGAATATGCAGTTTAAAATAAAATAAATGTTTCTTATACAACATGATTGTTAACAGAAACATTTTCGTCATATCTCCAACTTCTTTCCATCAGCTCCTTCCCTCCCCATAAATTATTCCTGTTGTTATGTCCTAGGGCCCCATCTTTGGTTTTCTACTTACTCAACCACATCTTCTCACACATCCCATTTAATGACCACAGAAAACCCAATCTTCAGTTACCATCTAATGTCCTGGAACTTTGTTCTAAAATTTGGGCCTAATAAGTATTTTCATCTAAATGTTCTCTAAAATGAACATGTATAAAATATCTACCATTTCCCTTCACTTTTACCACAGTCTAACCAGTGACATAAGCCAAGAATCTGTGAGTCATCCTAGATTTCTCTTTATTCTTTATTTAATCAATGAAAAAGTCCCACTATTCTGTATTAAAGGCATTCTCAGAATGCCGTCTCTTCATTCCCACTGCTATTTATTTAGTATTGGCCATCACAGTTTTTGACTTCCTACTTGTTCTTTCCATCTAAAATTTCAGCCTGCCCAATTAAGCCTCTAAATCAGGATCAAACCTTTCCTGGAAGGGCCAAATAGGAAATATTTCAGACTATGCATCCATATAGTCTCTTTTGCAACTACTCAACTTTGTAGTGCCAGCAAGAAAACAGCCATTAACACTTGTAAAAAGATAGATGTGGCATGCTCCAATAAAACTTTTACCAAAAAGGCAGCTGATGGATTTGGCAGGTGGGTTATAGTTTCCTGACTCCTGCTCTAAGTTGCCCCCAGAGCAAAACTTCTAAATGACATATCAGATCCCATGGCTAGTTTATTTATCCATTACTTTTCATCACTTGCAGAAAAAGAAATCCAGCCTCCTTAGCATGATATAAAAGAATCTCTGCTTTTCACTGCCTCTCCCCACCCTGCACCTACATACTTCATATTCATTCATTCCCATCAATTTGCAGTTCCCTGGATCATTATTCTCTGTCTTTGTGTCTTTGCACAAGCTATGTTCATTATATGAGATACACGAATGCTTTTTATGCCATTGCCCCTGCTTTTAAACTCAGGACTAGATCCCTGTTTTATTCACCATTGTATCCCCAGTGTCTGGTCCAATGCCTGCGAGTAGTTTGTTGAATGACTAAATGATTGACTAAGCACATGTGATTGTATAAAATACATGGATTGTTATGAACTATTTTTGTTCATTTTTATTTCAGCCTCTCAATTAACACTCCCTTTTCAACTATGTAGTCAGGGGCAGTAGTTCACATGTTAGATTTGGACATTGACCACTCCACTAAAAAACAGAATTGCTCTGCCTCATGAATATAGAATGACCTATACTTGATATTTAGTATTTTATTTATATGAATAAGGTTACAAAAATGGAAGATAAAAGATTGAGGAAGGGGGGGCAAGAGAGCCATTTTACAAGTTGCCAAGCTATGTCACTTCTGTCCCTCTGAATAAATATTTGTGTTTGTGTATATGTATAAATATATATGTACACATTTACCGTGCATACCTGATAGATTTTTCAAAAACTAATAATATAAATGTGATACTAAAACAGTGCATTATTTGACCTCCTTTGAAGACAGAAATATTACTTGAGGATATTTAGTGTCATGGGTTGATCATTATAAATTTAAGTCATAGAATTATAGATGTGAGGAAGTGCTGGGTAATACAGAATTCTGGGCAAATGAACACTCAGTGGCTGAAAGTAGACTATTCTGGGAATATTACAAATACACCAATCCCTGTATTAACTGATTTCTTTTCCTAAAATGCTCTTCTTAGTAAAAACCAAGCATACTGTTGCCTTTGCATATAATTCCAGATAATGTGAGTTAATAATTTAGTCATTAAGATCTATGATATGAAGTCCTCACTAAAGAACATACACTAAATTACTGTCAGAAAATACCTTCACACTTGAGCAAAATGCAGACTTATTATTCATTAATATACAAAATATGTATTGTCAAGTGATATTCTATAAGTAATTTCTTATTAATGTATAAATGTTTACTTAAAACATTATTACATATAGATCTATTAGTAAATTTAAAGACCTGTAAATTTAGCTATGTAGCCCAAGCAGAGTGACTCAGTGGTGACTTGAACAGTTTTCTTAAGATAAATAACAACAGATTCTATCACTTAATCATACATCTGACTATATCAAGTAAGTTGAACTCCTCTTTTAATCTTGTACTGATCAGCATGAGTCTAAGTCTAGACACATAACAAGGTACGTAACTGGTTTAACTATCTCTGATAAAGTGACTTATAAGTGTACTGATTTGACTGAATGGAAGTATTTAACTAAGTTTAAAAGCTACAGTTTTCTTGATTTACTTGAAAAAAATTTCAGTCAAGGAGATTTTAATTACATGTATACTTTATTTACCTTTTAAAATGTATTGTGGCACTTAAAGATGGCCACACATTCTTTGACACATCTCCCTGCAAGAGGTGGGTCTATTTTCTCTCTCTTGGAATCTGGGGTGGTCTGTGACTCCTTTGATCAAGAGAGTATGTGGGAAATGATACAATATCATTTTTTGAACAAGCCCTAAAGGGGACTCGCAGTTCCATCTTGGTTTCTTAGAGGCCCATGCTGCTATGTAGGAAGTCCAATGTTATGTAAGAAATTCATGCTGCAGAAACCATGTGGAGAGGCAGTGGGAATACCTACAGTGGGAGAGTGGTGCTGATGAGTTCAGCCCTCAACAAGGTTATAGGGAAGTAAAGACCAGAACAGCTACTGGCAGAATACAACCAAATGACCTCAGTGATGCCAGTGGAGCGCAAGAATTGCTCAGCTGAGACCTATCAAAATTTGTGACCCACACAATCATGAGATATGATAAAATAGTATTTTGAACTCACATGTTATATAGCAATAGATAACATGAAACAGACATGTAAGCATCCTAAATACACAAATCATACTTTATAAGTAATGACTGAAATTATAGGGTTAAATACTATAAAATGATTTTTATCCATGTAGTTCATGTAATAAATGGCTTTATCTTAGTCCAGAACAACCTCAATGCTCTATTTTAAGAAATCAAAGAATTTGGATGAATAATAATAGTTATTTAGCTGTTATTTGCATGATCTTTTTACTTAAAATGAAGATTCTATTTTAAAAAATCAAGTTTAGGGGTGCCTGGGTTGCTCAGTCGGTTAAAGCCTCTGCCTTCAGTTCAGGTCATGATCCCAGGGTCCTGGGATCGAGCCCTGCATCAGGCTCTCTGCTCCGTGGGGAGCCTGATTCCTCCTCTCTCTCTCTCTGCCTGCCTCTCTGCCTACTTGTGATCTCTCTCTGTCAAATGAATTTAAAAAAAAGAAAAAGAAAAAGAAAAAAAAAACAAGTTTAGTATATTTTATTTATTTAGAGCTTTTTCTACACTGAGCTTTTGGTGTAAACTATCTTACCCAAATGATTCATATATTCCCCCTAAATTAGGCAAGTATCATTATTTTCATTATAGATATAGGAAAACAGGGATTTGGAGAGGAAATAGCTTGCTTCAGAAAAGTGAGCAAACCCAATCTAGAATCCCATTTTCAGAATTCATATTCATTTCTCTTTTAACTTCATCTGCATTGTCTCTGGTATCAGGCAGCCTATGCAGGAAACTTCTGTGCCAACACTTTATGTAAAGCCTGATAACATCTCTCAGGAGATAAAGAGTTTCCTTCATGGATTAATTCACGAGATTTCTTACAGTTCTAGGAATTTTCTGTCTCTCCAGAGGACACTTTTTGTTTCATATAATTTTAATGCTGCTATATTAACATATAGGGCTGTTCTAAGGCTAATTATCAGGGATTTCGAAATAGTAACTTAGTGTTGTAAGCAAGGTATTTACATTTTATTTCTGTGTTTACCGATTGTGAATTTCAGGATATCAAAAGTTGGGCCTGATTTTCTTCACTAGTTTTCTTTTAGACACCATTACACCCTCTGTACTATATTTATACACACAAAAATCAGCCAGTGTGGGCATCAGTCAACTACAGAAACAGGTTGTTTTACTGTTACAGACCTATGCTATAAATTCATATCATCATCCAATTTTCTTCTTGGGTTCTTTTCATTTTTTCCCTTAAAAATTCCTCCTAATATCCCTAATTATTCCCACTGTACCAATATTTTTAGAAAGTGATATTCTTTCTCATTGTTCTTATTCCTTAAATATCCATGAATTATCATCTCTACCTCTAAGCACTGCTTCGCCATGTTCTATCAAGTGAGATCCTGTAAGCTTTCTTCATTAATTACTGTCACCTTTTCTCTTAATCGTTTTGAATTTTTGAAACTTTCTTTAATTTGCCTTCTTAAATTGGGATACCTAAAATTAAACATGCTATTCAGTGAGTTTTTTTCACTGTAGCCTTATTCATCTCCTTACAGTGTTAATCACACGATTATTTATCTCTTTTAAGGTTTTCATTTTTAGTCACATCCTAGTTATGATACATTCAAAATAATTTAAATCCTATAGTTGAGGTATAAGCCTTCAATTCCATATTAACTCTTTGAATGATAAATCTTATGTGTGCTAAGACACCAGTAAAATAAATGTTTATGTAACAAAGAATCAGATTTCTAAGAAATCTGAGAAATAGCTTACGTGAAGTTTTCTGAATTAATGGTTTATGAGTTATTGGACAATGGATTGCATGTCGGGTCACTGGCTTATTTCAGTCCTAGAGAAGTCACTTTTTTGTGTGTTACCAGAGAACATATACATTTTAAAACTGAACTCTTTCTTGTGGTAATATGAATGCTTGTGTGTTTGGCTAATGTATATAATTTTCCCTCTCCTCAAGATAATAATGGCAAAAGCAAAATAGTGGCCCTAACTGAATAACATTATAAACAAAATCAAGTATAGAAGCAGTTTTCTAACTGGTCATGAAGGCAAGTAATACTTCTAGTCATCATTCTGTAAAATTTTGTACCTGTACACTTTGTCACTTTGCTATTCTTTCATTTTAAGCTATTTCTTTAATTTTAAGAATTCGGATATTGCAGTGCTCTTAAATATTTGCAAGATGTTGAGAAGCTGGACAGAATTTGACAGATTCTATTATCTAGAAAAATAGTGTTTCAGAATATTCTGCTGACATCAAAACTTTTTTTTTGCCAAAATATTTTTTAAGCAATTTTGCATTTGAGGAGTGTTTTCTTTCCTTTCTTTTTCTCTTTCTTTCTTTCTTTTTGAAGGCTGGTATTCATTTTGATAAGCAGTGACTACTGTCAAGCACAGAACTACTGAAAAATGCAGAAAGAGAGGTTAACCAAGAAGATATGTTATGAGAACTGAAAGCAACATTTATTAGACTTGAACCAATTAATTAGAATAGAAAACAGATTCTACTTTTTTGGTTTAGTGAATCTCATATATAATTGTGGACCTGTGAAAGTAATTAAAGTGACCTCTAGTGAACTGGAAATCTTATTTGTTCATCCCTGGTTCTCCTCAAACTTTTGTATTGACCAGCATAAAAATAGATTCTCATAGGGTATACATTTCATAAGGATAGTGATTTTTTAAGAATAAGAGGTAATACTTATTAAGAATTGTTAATTGATTAAGCAGTGTGGTAAGTACTTTCTGTGTATTAACTCATTTAATCATCATAACAACCCTAATTGTCATCGTTCTCAATTTATAGATGAAGAAACTGAGACGTAGAGAGGTTAAGTAACATCTTCCTGTCTAACTGTGAGTAATGTGCAGAGCTGGTAATTAAACCCAGGTGGTCTGGCTTTAGTCTGTTTTAATTACTCTACTGATTTTTAAACGTTGAGGGTGCATCAGATCACTTTAAGGGCTGGTTAGAACACAGATTTCTGGGCTCCCCACCCCCACCCCCGCCAGAGTTTCTGATTAGTATGTCTGGAGAGAGGACCAAAGCTTTGTATTTCTCTTAAGTCTCCAGGTAATTATGACGTCTCTGGTCCATAGACCACACTTTGGGAACCACCGCATTACACTATGCCACCTCTTAGGAATTATTCTTGACAAGCCAGATAGCATATAATTTTAGGTTCTATGAAATTTTGCTTTAAGGATTTTTAATATTTACCTTGATCAAAGCAAATAATGGATCGACTTACAGTAATGGTATCTTATAATTAAGCTAGCTATTAGGAAAAGCAAGCAGGCACAAATTCATTCATTCAATAATCATTTAATTGCCAATCATGGGTTTAGGGGCCTGAAATATAATGATGGAAAATTTATTGACCTTGCTCCCAAGAAATTCACTTTAGGGAGACATACAAACGAATACTTCAAAAGTTGTGTGATAAGTGTTGCAGGGATGAGGCAAGGACATATGAATTTGAAGGGTAAGAAGCAGCTTCCCAGGGAAGAGTTTTTGAGATGTCTTAACAGTGGTACACTTTCTAGTGTACAGGGCATACACAAAGTTATAAAGATGAGAAAGGGCATGTTGAGTATTGGAAATTATTAAGAATCTGGTTGACTGCAGTTCAGGGTTGAAGCAAATGGGTGGGAGGTTGAGTAAAGGCTAGTTAACATGAATATGTAGAAATTTATTAAAGTATGATGACTTTGGATGAAAAGTCAGTGAGAGGTTTTAAGCAAGAGACAGATCAGTGGTTTTTCTAGAAAGGTGACTCTGGCAAATGCAGAGTTAACAGCGGTAAAACCTAGAAGTGTTGGGAGGATAGTTTAAGTAAGAGACCTTAGAGGCAAGGAGGCCATTCCAGGCAGGAAAGGATGTGGTAGTGATCTAAGATATAATAGCTATGGGGTTTGAATAGAAAAGAGTAGAAGAGATAAATAAATCATGCCTGAATGGTCCTATTTTAAGTATATATATATATATATATATATATATATATATTTTTTTTTTTTTTTTTTTAACTCAATACTTGAAGGAATCACTGAATTGGGTATTACTATTTTCTCTGTTATACAAATAGTGGTAGAGTCTGGCTTTGAACCCAGGCATTCTGGTTCCAGAGTCCACCTTTGTAACTAGGGCTGGTGATGGACTGAAAATGGAAAGTAAGGAAAAAAGAAGGTATTTGGAGTACTTCCCATGCCTAGCACATATTTAGGCCAATAAATATGTCACAATATCCAGTGGTTATAGCTTGGCCAGCTAATCCATTCAAGTGATGATCTAGTGGAATGAATAGGAGACCACATATCTGTTTCAGCAGGTTTCCTTTATTATGACTCTCAAAGGCTAGAGTGAACATGATGCCTAGCGGAGAGTGAGACAGACATCTCCTCTAGTGCCATTATCATGCTAGCACAGGGACAGCACATCTTCCTCTGACCTACCATGCTAAGGTTACAGTTCTGACAACAACTATTAGCTTAATGCTGGGACTCTCAGCCCTGCTTCAAATTTTGTTCAGTCAACATTTACCAAGGGCCTGCCATTTATTAGACATTTTTGTAGGTGATAGAGGTGTAAAAATGAAATAGACGTAGTCCTGGCTTGGAAGAGTCAAATATGCACCTGTGAATTTCC
>NW_019154111.1:24740024-24921194 GCF_002288905.1 Enhydra lutris kenyoni
GTGCATGGATGCAGGAGTTAGAGCAAAAGGAGTTTTCACCAAAAAGGACCATGCAGATTTCTTGGCAAAAAGCCAAAGTTGCTATTGTAAATTTCCTAGTCGGTTTCAATGTCAACCTAAGCTCATATTTGAACCTGGAATCAGGGCAAAAGCATTATCGCTCTGTCACTTTGTTGCCAGAAGTGGAATTTTTTTTGTTAATATTTTACTGTTACATCTGACAGGATTTCACATTTTCTGTAGCCCGCCTTTAGTACATTGAACTGCCAGACAGAGAAATTAATACCCTGAGTGACTGTATTTTAATTAAGCAATTTCATGCAAATTACAAATTTTAGATTGCCAAATAATATATTGCACAAAAATTGTAGGCTGGCTGATCTGATATGCATGGAGTATTACTCTTCCAGGCACTGTGCATACATGGGAAAATGAACAAAAATGCTAATTTCCAATCTACTATGCAAACGGTAAAAGATGCCTATTTAGATACATATGCTTTTCTTAGGAAGGGTAAACAGTTCTTTAATTTAATATAGCTGACACTTGAAGATGTGTTTTTCTCTTTTACAAAGATAATTTTTACATTGAACAAGTAAATGAGAATTCAAGTAGAAAGCATCTTGTTAATGGTGACTAATAAAAACTAATATTGCATGCAGTATAATGATATTAAACCTTGTAACTGGTACATAAAGCAAGATCATTCCTATTGTGACTCTGTCAATGAACATCAAATATACTTGCATATTAAATATATACTTTTCAACAGAAGAAAATGTTAACCCTTTCAGCAAAAGACTAAAGCTTCCTGGTGGGATTTTTACCTTAAAATGAACATAGAAGAGTGACACTTTGAGGAGAAAAAAGTATCTAAAATCATACACTTAAAAAAAAATCTTGCTACTTGTTAGTTTTTCTAACATACTTAGAAGGTAAGAAAAATCAGGAAACTCTTTGTTAAAGATGCAAGAACACATGGCATATACATTTTTTTCAACATTCAGAGCCTAAAGACCTAGTCTGTCTAAATGAGCTTTGATAATTTTGTTTGTTTGTTCCCTTCGTGTTTTTATGCTGGTGCATAAGGGAAAGGAAGAGATATGCTTCTCTTTTGCACAGAGCTCCTTGTAGTGTTCTCCAGATGTGCCTTATCTCTTGTAAAGATATATTCTTATTCATAAAACCACAGTTTGATACTCCATGAATAAAAATCAATATAGCATTTAAATGTTGTTGGGGTACCACAACTTTTCCAAAGCAAACATTCAAACTAGGATTGGGAATAAATTCAACAGAGAATTCCAAGAGATCTGTAACAAACCTTGCAAGATGATTTCTCAGTTTTTGAGAATATATACACACGCAAGTTGGTGTTCATCCAGGAAAGAAATTGATTTTAGTGTCTCTGCAAGAGAACCTTCTAAGTGCTGCTCTGAAGAAGTTGCCTTTCTTTCAGTTCCTTGTTCTCCCTTAGATATACCTCAAAGAAGTTAAGATACCATTTTTAAAATATTGTGTTTTATAACTGTAATAACTGTTTTTTTCAAAGTGAGCATCACCAGCTCCGGGTTTGCCCACACAGGGCCTCAGAATCTGTTTCATAATCAAGGAGAGTCTGCTTGGGCAGATCTCACTCTTACTGCCTGTGATGGTTTTATAACTTGGACTTTTCTAAACGCTATGTAAGTTTGATAAGAATGACTGAATTCAAATCATGAAATAAGCACAATATGGATTTGATTTTATAGTCAACTTATACATACTACACATTAGTTGAGTCATGTTCCTGAAATAACTACGAGTGCTCTCCTCACTAAAGAACTGATGACAATTTTCAGCTTTGGGCTGTATGTGTGTATGTCTATACGGTCTCCAATCTAACATAAACCAGATTTGAGGTTTACTAAGCATTTTCTGTGTTCTTTTACTTTTGGCTGTAATGATTAGCTGCTTCCTTCTAAAAGAGCACTAACACTCTTTGCAGAAAGATTTTAGTCAAGATTGAAGTAGTTGTTCAAAATTCTCATTTAAAGTTAGGCATTTATTAATGGCCTCAGGGTTGGCCTTCAGAAAGGCTGGACCAAATCCAAAATCCTCAAAGGCATAGGAGTAGTCAGGAGCTGGAGAGACAAGGTGAAAACACCAGTGTTAAGGCTTAGGATTGGGATCATAAATAACAGACAAAACCAAGATTTGTAGATAGAGTGGGAAGTGAATTGCCCAGGTCATGTGCTCATCTCCAAACCAGTTACTGTGGGGAGATGGAAGCAGATGTGCCCTGGGTGCTCTGAGTGCCCACGTCTGGGCCACGTATACACCTGGAAGCCAAGAGCTGTGGTCGGACCCATCTAAACCACTGGAACTGAAGCAGATGGGGTGGCTCCCATGAAAAAGCTTTGGATTCTGTTCTCAGGAGAATGAAGGTTGTTAAGCAAAACCAGCCATTTTCTCACTTTCAGGACCTGAGCATCTTAGATCATTGTTCTGAGCCTCAGTTTTCTTATCTATAAAATAGGGCCAAAAAGATCTTCCTAGAAGGGTTGTAGTGAGAATGGGAGATAAATTTATGTCAACTGATTCTCAAGCATCGAGCATGAAAGATAAGAAACTTAATACCTTACAGCTTAAGGGCAGTGCTTATACTAAAGAAAATGTGTATTTATAGTCACAGTTATTTTTTTTAAGTTCTATTTAGGAAAAAACTGATAGGGGACATTAGTTCAAAATATAAATAGTACTTGTCTTTGGGTAGCAAGCCAGTGGAAATAATTCTTTCTCCAGTTTTTCTGTATTTTCCAGGTTTTCTTTAATAGCTATGTGCTTATTTTATAATGTAAGATATTCGTTTAAAAGCAAAAAGTCATGCTCTTACGGTTAATCCTAATCAGTACTTTTTTTTTTTCAAGGTATCTTTAAGTTTGAGAGTGTTTCTCACAATTCACTAAGTACAAAGGATGTGGGACCATAAGTGTAATACCTCATGTAGTTGTTTAGTGTTATTTTCTTTTTATCAGGGTAGGTGGGCCCATTCAGTTAGTTTTTAGGCTAAATATTTGGTGACACAGTTGCCTTTAATGTGTGATGAGTGGGTTTGCCTACAAAATTACATAATAAAAATCTTCTCTGTGTGACCTTTCCTGTTGACCTTGTGTAGGATGAGGAGTCTGAAGAATTGTTTTTCCCCCAGCAAGTACAGTGGCTGTTTATGAGCAGCTCAAGCTCTTTTTATAAAATAATCTATACCTGTTATTTCCATGCTGTCTAGGAAATCCAAGATTCAGAACCCTTAAAAAAATATTTAAAATTACAGTGGAATTATCCTTTAACATTGGACTATCATGTGATTCTGCATTGGGTTGAGTTCAAGGAGGTTTACAATTACAGATACTATTTACCTAGCTTTATCTGTAGTGTTGCTCTCACACGAGTGTGTGTGTGTGTCTGTGTATACTCACACAGACCCATCTGTACATGTACATACTCACAGACACGCATGCACACACACACACACTATTCACATAGAGTCTTTTTAGGAAACCTGTTTTAACCAATGGTGTCTTCATAATCATGCTTTATAAAATTGTAACTGTTATTACATGCCAGTATCTACCAAGACTAAATAGATTTCATTCAATACAATTTGATAGTGTAAGGATAATAATAAGTCAAAGAAAAAAATAAACAGCAGAGAAGTACCACCAAGATTCATATAGTTTAAAGGAGGATATGAGGACTGAAAAGAAAAATAAAAGAAATATAACTGCCATTATGGAAGTGTGTATTAAGTGTAGTGAGAATATAGAGGAAGGACTTGCTAAGCCTGCCCTGGAGAGAGAAAAAGGGAAGCTACAAAGATTGTAGCATTTGAAGGGAGGTTTAGAAGGTGAGTTAGAACCCACTGTCAATCGAGGGAATAAGAAAAAGGGGCAGCATAACAGAGTCCACTGTAACAGAGTGTGGTTCACATGCTGCTGGTAGCAGAGGGGATGTTTTAGGTTAGATACTGATGGACAGGTTTTTTAACTTTTCATTTTGAAATAGTTACAGATTCACAGGAAGTTGTGAAATAACATATAGGAAGATTCTTTTTGTACCCTACTCTCCCAGTCTCCCCCAATATTAGTATCTTATCTAACTACAGTAGCCTATCAACCCCAAGAAATTCGTGTTGGCACAATTCACATAGCTTATTGAGATTTCACTAATCATACATATGCTCATTTGTGTGTGTGTATAATTCTAATCAGTTTTATCACATGTAACTTCATAGTTACACATAGTTACCACCATGATAAAAATGCAAAACTATTCAATTACCACAAGATTCCTCTATGCTAATAATTCCTAACTCCTGTCACCCACCCCATACTCCTACTCTCCGCACCCTACTACCCTCAAACTCTAATCTCTCACAACCACTGATCTGCTTTCAATCTCTATAATCACATCTCCAGAATGTTGTGTAAATGTAATCACAAAGAATGTCTCCTTTTGAAATTGGCATTTACCAGGCAATATAATTCTCTAAAGATTCATCCAGGTTGTTGCACATATCATTAGTTTTTCCTTTTTATTGTCGAGTAGTAGTCCAAGATGTGGATGTACCAAGGTTTGTTTAACCTTTCACTCACTGAAGGGCTTTTGGATTTCCCCCAGTTTTTGAACTGGGATGAACATTCCTCTACATGTTTTTGCCTGAACATGAGTTTTAATATTTCTGGGATAAATGCCCAAGGGTGCATTGGTTATATGGTGAGGTATTTGTAGTTTTAACAACAGTTGATAAACTATCTTCTAGAATGGCTTTATCATTTTACATCTCCACCAGCAACATATGAATAATTGACATTTATTAACTATTAAAATTTTTTAAAATTTTTATAGTTAACTTCTCTTTGTTACTCTTTATATATTAAGTGACAAAGCTATCCACTTATAATATGTTACGGAGTTTCCCTTAAAGATAAATATATTGTTATAAAAAAGTGAACTGGTTAAGAACAATAAAAACAATATTATACCATTGCCCCCCCCCTTTTTGAAGTGGCAAAAATAATGCAATGATACAGAAAGAAGAGAAGTTTGGGAAACTGGCATTGTGGTTTATCATCCTTACTTTGATGATTAAATATTAAGTAGCTTTGGTTTCAAGTCTTCTATCACTAGCTCTGATTCAGTTCTTTGACATTATCTTATTTATATTCTCCTTTTTAGTGGAGTCTTTGTCACTTTTTGGAATTAGGGTGATGCTATTTGGAATGAATTTGGAAGTTTTCCTTCCATTTCTATTTTTTGAAACAGTTTGAGAAGAATAGATTTTAACTCTTTAAATATTTGGTAGAATTCCCCTGGGAAGCCATCTGGCCCTGGGCTTTTGTTTGTTGGGAGATTTTTGATTACTGATCCAATTTCTTTGCTGGTTATGGGTCTGTTCAAATTTTCTGTTTCTTCCTGTTTTCAGTTTTGGTAGTTTGTATGTTTCTAGGCATTTGTCAGTTTCTTCCAGATTGCCCAGTTTATTGTCATACAATTTTCATAGTAGTCTCATAATTGTTTGTATTTCTGTGGTGTTGGTTGTGATCTCTTCTCTTTCATTCTTGGCTTTATTTGTTTAAATTATTTCTCTTTTCTTTTTGATAAGTCTGGCTAAGGTTTATTAATTTTATTAATTCTTTTAAAGCATCAGTTCCTAGTTTCATTGATCTGTTCTACTGGTTTTTTTTTTCTTGTTCCTATATCCTTTATTTCTATCTAATCTTTATCATTTTCCTTCTTCTGCTGTCTGTAGGCTTTATTTGCTGTTCCTTTTCTAGTTCTTTTAGGTGTAAGGTCAGGTTGTGTATTTGGGTCTTTTCTTGCTTTTTGAGATAGGCCTGTATTGCTATATACTTCCTTCTTAATGATTGCCTTTGCTGCATCCCGAAGGTATTGGACTGTCATGTTTTCACTTTCATTTGCTTCCATGTATTTCTTTATTTCTTCTTTAATTTGTGCATTAGCCCATTAATTCTTTAGTAGGATGTTTCTTAACCTCCATGTATTTGTAGTCTTTCCACATTTTTTTCTTGTGATTGACAAATTCCATAGCACTGTGGCCTGAAAATACACATGGACTTCAAGTTATTTTACAAAGCTGTAGTTATCAAGACAGTATGGTACTGGCACAAAAACAGAAACATAGATCAGTGGAACAGAATAGAAAACTCAGAAATGGACCCAGAGTTATATGGTTAATTAATCTTCAACAAAGCAGGAAAGATTATCCAATGGAAAAAAAAGACAGTCTCTTCAACAATTGGTCTTGGAAAAACTGGACAGCCACATGGAGGAAAATGAAACTGAGCCACTTTCTTAGACCATACACAAAAATAAATTCAAAATGGGTGAAACACCTAAATGTGAAATGGGAAACAATCAAAATCCTAGAGGAGAACACAGGCAGTAACTCCTGTGACCTTGGCCACAGCAACTTCTTATTAGACTTACCTCCAGAGGCAAGGGAAACAAAAGCAAAAAATGAACTATTGGGACTTCATCAAGATAAAAGCCTTTGCACAGCAAAGGAAACAATCAACACAACTAACAGGTGACCTAAGGAATGGGAGAAGATATTTGCAAATGACATATCAGATAAAGGGTTAATATCCAAGATCCATAAAGAGCTTATGAAACACAACAACCAAAAAACAAATAATTCAGTTAAGAAATGGACAGAAGATGTGAATGGGCATTTTTCCAAAGAAGACATCCAGATGGCTAACAGACACATGAAAAGATGTTCAGCGTCACTTTTTGTGATAACCACTGGATGTTTTATGTAAGTGATAAATCACTAAATTCTACCCCTGAAACAAATATACTACATGCTAACTAAATAGAATTTAAATAAAGAACTTTAAATTATTTTCCAAAAATAAAATAAAGCAGCCTTAAAACCTAAGGAGTAAGACCCTCAACATGTCATATGAACAGAGTTCACCAAAAACATCCTACTCAGCTATATGAATGGTTCATATTGCACAGCTGACTCATTTGAGCTGCTTTCTTGTAGGGAAGGGAGCAATCAGTAGCGGTGCTTGGACACAGTAAAAAGGAAGTTTGCACAGTGACAGACTCTCATACTTACTCATAGGGACACCAGGGAAAATTTTGCTTTAGTTTTCATACTAATAGCCCTCATGGAGATAATGGAAGATTGATGATAGCGGTGCTTTTATTTGCCCATCATATCAATCATAAAGAATAGCAGCTAGCCTTTTCAGTTTTGAGACACTTTGGAGTTTTGGTAGGAAAAAATGTTAAAGGATGCTCAGCAGGATAATGACATCTGTCTTAACCCCTTTTAAACTGTAGCTTTCCCTATTCCCATAATTGGTGGGAAATTTACTGACCACATAATGGAATTAGAAAAGAAAAACATGGTCAACAAAATAAACAGAGGTCATCAGAAATATTTAAGACTGCAATTGTAAGTGGTAACAATTGTATGTTGTTAATTTTACTTGTTAGAGTACTTGGCTTTGCAGCATTGGAAAATTTATTTTAGACAGTAATTATGGTTAAAATACTATGAACTATAGATTTAATAGAGAATAGCCTTGTAGTTGTAATATCACCATATATTTCTACTACATAATTAAATGGACAACAGCATTCAGGAAAGATTTGAATTTTACAATAAACCTTCCAAATGCACCTAGGCATTATTAAGGCATTGTGTTTTTATTTTATTTTAAAGTTTTAACTGGGTGATGTACCAGAGTGAATGCTTTTTATGATTTTTTAAAATGATTTTTTGCAACATTAACTTTTATAATGTGAAACATAATTAGGACAATGAAAATAAAAAGTGTTATCTATCCCACCAGATTACAGTGCTCACTGTTGTTTTTCCTCTACCATTATTTTTTTGCCTTGCTTTTCATTGATCACATATTAATTTTAGGAGGATCTTTCTAAATAGATTATTTTGTCTGTTTAGAGTTAACATCCCAAAAGATATCCCCACCTCTTCCCAGTAAATCTTAGCTGCCTTGTTTCCAAAAATTATAAGTTAAATTGGACTCAAGATAAGATCATTATTTTCACTGGAAGAGCATCAATATTTAAGGATTTTGACCAGATTTTGGAAAGATTTTGTACTTTACTGAGGTAGGATGCTGCATTTGGAGAAAAAAGAAATCCTGTGTTTTAGCCTCAACTCTGCCACTTGAAAGATTTACATACATGGACAACTTGCTTACTTGCTTTGACAGTCAGTCCATTCCTCTATAAAGTGAGCATGATACCACTTACCATGATACACTTGCTCTGATAAATAGGATAATGGAGGTAAAAATGATTATAAAATTGAAACACTGTGCAAAAAATATAGTATTTCTTTTAACCTCAAAGTTAATCTTGGAAGAATTGATGTCTATTCACATATGTGACATATTCAAAATATAAATTTAAAACATAAATATATGTAATTTATATTTTTCACAAATATATTATTTTCAGAAATCACTACTTCAGTTGGTGAAGAAAAGTTATAATCTGTTGTTTTAAATGAACCCATGACAATTATTATAAACATAAAAAACATATTACATGTTATAAAATATGAAATACTGGCCATGTAAGCCTGATATAGGGTAACATTTCTTGTGCATTTATTCTATGAAAAATATGTATGTTCAGTTTTTTCCAAATAATTCAGTATTTCAAAAGTATAGTGTACACTGTTACAATTTTTAAAAAATTATTAGATGACTGTAACATTACCTACCTAAATACTGTTCAGAGTAAGGGAAGCAAAAATATATTATTATATTTGAGGAATGAACAAATATTATATTGAAGCTTAATTAGGTTTGGATACACAAAGATAGGTGAAACAAGAACCAGCACATCTAAAAATGAAGATATTGGTCATATAAGACTTTGGTGGACATTAATAAGAATTTAAATATATAGATTGTTTGAATAATTTTTTCAGTTTGGAGACAACATTGAATTCATGGTAAAATGACACTTGAAATAGAAGTTATATAATAAAATCAATAACAGTAATAATCGTGATCTATAACCTCTGATTATATTTGTAAAGATTTGCTGATCTGAAGGTAGAAGAAGTAAAAACTTATTAAATTTCACATCTTACTTAAGGAGAAGTCCAAAGTTATTTGCATCAAAAAGAGGATATTTATTTGCCAAATTAGAGTAAAAACTAAAAGTAGAGAAAACACTTCTTGAGGCAAAAGAAAATAGAATTACACTCAACCATATTCAGTTTATGCTCTGAAATGAGAGTATTAAACATTCTGAGTTAAAGCACATGAAAATCCTAATGAATTACATTTTTAAACATATTTTAAAATACAAATTTAAAAAATAAGAGTAACTGAAAGAATGGTTAAAGTAGATCAGATTCAGAGAAATAAAATAAAGGGAAATACATAATACAAATGTCAGACACAATAGCGTTCCAAGGTGAAAACCATAAAAAGAAACAAAATGGTTGTTTTATATTTGATAAAAGATGCCATTCACTTTTAGGCAACCCTTACAATAGTGAAGAATGTTTATGTAACAAAAAGAATGCTAACTAATTATATAAATTAAAAGCAATTAGAAATGGAAGAAGAAATAGAACATAAACATTACTAGCTGTTATTTATCACTATCGTTCTAGGATAAAACAAGTAACAAAAGCAAATGAATGTGTCAAAGATATCAAGCTAATTACCAGCATGCTGTTTACTCATATGCAAGGCAAATGAATCCATAGATTGATTTTATCCAACAAAAGGGAAAACAAGCCTGATACAAATGAAGAAGAGAGAAGGAGGAAAAACAGAATGTGGCCAATATGAGAAGAGTTCTCTGGTTTCCACATTTGGGGGTAAGTGATTAATGGTCTGTTAAAAGGAAGTCAGTCCAGCCCATGTATCCATCCACAGACTAAGCAGTATCAAAGAAAACAGTTTCATTTGTTTATGGATTCCCTAGAAGACCTTACCCTTACGGGTTCCTTATAAGTATCTTTGTGATACGTTGCCTCTATGAAGTGTTAGCCAGAATCCTTTTAAAAATATCTTTATTTCTTTACATCAGATTTGCACCATTTCCCTCTTCAGAATTTCTTGGGTATAATCATGATTTGTTAAAATGTATAATAATGTGTATAATAAAATGCCTGCAAAGTGTATGAAAGAAAATACTTCTAAATTGTTAAAACAGTTATGGTGGCATTATTAAAAGTGATTTTTATTCTCTTTGTAAATTTTCCTCCATCTTCCCAAATTGAAAAAAAGGGGCATATATTATTTTTATAATCAAAACCCTATAAATTTTATTTTTAAAAATAATAACTGATCCCAGTCATTGAGCACTCAAGTTCATTATATATGTTGTTTCATTCAGTTTTTCAGCAAAACCCAATATAGTTTATATCATCACCTCATTTAGAGACAAAATTGATCCTGAGAGAAGACACCTGATTTGTCCAAGTATACCTTAATTCCATTATTCTGGCTCACTAAAAAATAATGGCGTATCCCCTCTGACCATTTTTTTTAACATAATACTGGAAGTTCTAGCTAATTCAATAAGACCTGAAAAGACTATGAGGGTGTACAGATTAATACCTTCCATATTCATGATATAGAAACTCAATATTGTCAAGATGTCAGTTCTTCCTAACTTGTTCTCTAGAATCAATGCAATCCTAATCAAAATTCCACAAGTTATTTTGTGGATATTGACAGAGAGGTGCTAAAGTTTATGTGACAAGGCAAAAAACCCAGACTAGCCAACACAATATTGATAAAGAGAACAAAGTTGGAGCACCAATGCTTTGTGACTTCAAGACGATATAAAGCTATAGTAATCAAGAGAGTGTGATGTTGGTTCAAGAAGAAAGGATAAAAAGATCAATGGAACAGAGTAGAGAGTCTGGATTTAGATCCCTGTAAAAATGATCAATTGATCTTTGACCAAGAAGTAAAGGCAAAACAGAGAAACAAAGCTAGTTTTTTCAACAAATGGTGCAGGAACATCTGAACATCCATATGTAGAAAAGTAAATCTAGACATAGACCTCACACCCTTCATAAAAAATTAACTCAAAATGGATCACAGAACTAAATTTAAAATGCAAAACCATAAAACTCCTGGAAGATAATATAGGAGAATACCTAGGTGACCTTGGGTATGATGATGACTTTTTAGATAAAATACTAAAGACACAATTTATGAAATAAAAAGAAATGATAGGCTGGACTTGGTTAAAATTAAAAACTGCTCTGCAAAAGGCAATGTCAAGAGAATGAGTAGACAAGACAGATTAGGAGAAGATATTTTCAAAGTGCTCATCTGGTAAAAGACTGTTTTACAAAATATACAAAGAACTCTTACAACTCAGCAATAAACCAAACAATTGAAAAAAATGGGCTAAAGGCTTTAATAGACACATCCCCAAAGAATATTACACAGATGGCAAGTAACAGCATGTAAAGATGCTTTACATCATATGTCATTAAGAAAACGCAAGTTAAAATAACAATGGTAGCACCTATCAGAATGGCCAACATCCAGAACACTGACAATACCAATGCTGGCAAGGATGTGGAGCAATAGGAACTCTCATCCAATGCTGGTGTGAGTAAAAAATGGTACAACCACCTTGGAAGACAAAAAGTTTCTTACAAACTAAACATATCTTTACCATTGCACCTTTTTGTATTTACCCAAAGGAGTTCAAAACTTATGATTCTCAAAATTCTGCTCACCAATATTTATAGAAGCTTTGTTTGTAACTGCCAAAACTTGGAAGTAACCAATATGTCCTTCACTAGATGAATGGAAGAATAAACTGTGGTACATCCAGGCAATGGAATGCTATTCAGCTGTAAAAAAAAATGGGCTATCAAGCCATGGAAAGACATGCATGAAGCTAAATGCTTATTACCAGGTAAAAGAGGTCAACCTGAAAAGGCTATGCACTGTATGATTTCAATTAGATGATATTCTGGAAAAGGCAAAACTATGAAGAAAATAAAAAAGATTAGTAGTTGCCAGAGGTCAGGGTAGGGTGGATGAATAGGTAAAGTGCGGAGGATTTTTAAGGCAATGAAAATACTCTGCATGATACCATAATGGGACTTATATATTTGTCCAAACTCATAGAATGCACAACATCAAAAGTGAACCATAATGTAACCTAAGGACTTTGGTATTATAATGTGTCAATATAGGTTTTATCAGTTGTCACAAATGTATCACTCTTGGAGATACTCATAGTTGGGGACACTATGCATATGTGGGGATAGGTGGTATATATGAAATGCACGTACCTTCCCCTCAATTTGCTGTGAACTTTAAACTGTCTTAAAAACATAATGCTTTGGAATGCCTGGGTGGCTCTGTCGGTTAAGCATCTGCCTTGGGCTCAGGTCATGAATCCAGGGTCCTGGGATCAAGTCCTGTGACAGGCTCCCTGCTAAGTAGGGAGCCTGCTTTTCCATATGCCTCCTGCTCCCCCTGCTTGTGCGTGCTCACTCTCTCTAACAAATAAATAAATAAAATCTTAAAAAATAATGCCTAGTCAAAAAAAAAATTATTTGAGTGTATATCAGTGGGGTAGAAGAGTACTAGCAGGGAACTAGCAATCAAGATTTGAAGCTTAAGAGAAAAAAAAATTATCCACTGATATTTTTTCTAAGCATTCATTGCTTCCATGACCTTGCTTTGATGAATGAAACAGAATCCCTGTCTTCTCAGTGCTCATAGCCCATCAGTGGCACAGATGCTTGAAGAAACACTTTCAATAATGTGTAATGATGAGGGCAAAAGGTAATACAGGGCTGGGAGTGATTAACTCTGCAGGATGGAAGTGGAGGTGTAGAAAGGTGGAGCTTGAGCTGGAAACTCCAATTTGGAAGACAGCCTTGTAATGATGAAGGATTAAACTGTATATGAGATCATCCTTGGAGTCTGAGGACTAATGAATAAAAAGAAGTTATTACTGCCCTCCCCAAAATTAATGGAGTTGCCAGGAAATATAGATGTTTGTGAATGAAGCTCACATTTTGAAATGATGAATTGAGAAATATAAACAGACCAAAAGTAACAATTTTTGATGACAGTGACTTTAAAAAAAAATATTTGAATCTGGAGCTAAATTCCTAAGTTTGATCTACTATATGATAACTGTGAGGTTTGGGGCAAATAGCTATCTCTTTCAGAGCTCAATTTCTTCCATTAAAAGGCAGCTGTAATAGCACCTACCTTCTACCTAAGGGTAGAAGAATTAATATACATACATATTTTAATACTGTGCCTGGTACGTTTGAGGAAAAGAAGAGGCAGCTTGGCTGGGGCAGCATTAGCAGGAAAGAGTGTGGGAGGGAGACAAAGTGAGAGGGGTGAGAGATGATTGGAACTATTACTTTGAGTGAGATGAGAAGCCACTGAAGTGTTTTCAGCAGCCTAGTGACAAAATCTATATGTTTTAAATGGGTCACACTGTAGGTGTTTTGTGAATAAAGAGTGGGATGCAAGGGTAGAAGCAAGGAGACCTGCTAAGAGGCTACTGCAGTAATACAGAAGAGGAATGAGCGTATCTTAGACCAGAGCTGAGAGAACTGAGGTGAACATTTGTGCAGGGATTATTCATGCCCACGGGTTACTTGTCATCATGGTAAGTCTAGGAAATTCCTGTATGCAGCTAGGGTTGCTTTATACAGTTTCCCTACACTATGATTATGAAACAGTGGCACATGGCAGCTTAGTGTACAACTTGCTTTCTCCTTTAGCATCAAACATATTTTATCATTTAGTGATAGTAGACAAGCTAAGGCTGGTTGATTATTACCAAATGAGAAGGCTACAGGTGACTGAGGCAGGGACCACAGTTGTTAATTGGAAAATTCTGACATGAACAAATTAAAAACTTTCCAAATTTTAGTACTTATTTGAAAAACTTAATGTGATTTGACAACATCAACAACTGTCTTAAATATTACTAATGATATATTAATGGAGACTTTTTTTAAAGCTCTTATTTATTCTGGGGGCGCCTGGGTGGCTCAGTGGGTTAAAGCCTCTGCCTTCAGCTCAGGTCATGATCCTAGGATCCTGGGATCGAGCCCCGCATCGGGCTCTCTGCTCAGCGGGGAGCCCGCTTTCTCCTCTTTCTCTGCCTGCTTCTCTGCCTACTTGTGTTTTCTCTCTGTCAAATAAATAAATAAAATCTTAAAAAAAAAAAAAAACTCTTATTTATTCTGAAGTTGAATGCCACTATTTCTTTCTCTTAACAGGGTGGGAGTCAAGAGTCACATGAAAAATCCAAAATTTGGGCAGAATATTTCTCTGTACTGTTCTCTTCCTGTTTATAGGCAGGAGAGGGAGAAATGGTTGAGAATCCTAAAAGAGAGCCAACTGTTTAGAATAAATTTCATTGAATCTAGTTGGAATATTGAAAGGCAGGAATGGAGCTACATAGATGAATCATGACTAAGTTATTCTGCCTAAAGTATGAAGAACAGGTTTTGAAATTACTGGGAGGCAAAGAAATGGAGGAGGAGGGAGAGGCTGGGAATGGTCAGTACAGTGATTGGAAAAACCTGATTTAAAGAAATTTTATTAAGAAGTATGACAAATTTTTCAAATCAAAATTATTTTCCTTGTCATGATGTGACTGACTCTCTCCACCTACCTTAATTTCCTGTGGAGTCCCACATTGCGATTTCAATACCTTCTCTAAGTGGCAATTGTTCTAATATGTGCAAATCAAACAAAAATGTGTGTGATCCTTCCATGAGATGATTAGTGAAGAGATCAATAAGTGGAAAGACTATGACAGAAGCAGAAATTTAAAGCCAGTGGTACATAGGAAAACATTAGACATCTGGCCCTTTGTGAGGACACAAAGATCTCACTGCTCATATACTGGATTTTGAGTTACTCTGATTTGAATCTCAAGAAAGGAGGTACTTTGCTATTATTTGAGTTAATGTTTT
This sequence comes from Enhydra lutris kenyoni, assembly GCF_002288905.1. Lineage (NCBI taxonomy): Eukaryota > Metazoa > Chordata > Mammalia > Carnivora > Mustelidae > Enhydra > Enhydra lutris. The sequence goes on from NW_019154111.1 coordinate 24,755,032, forward strand.
GGCTGGGCATTGATAATCTGAAATGACTGTATAATGGGGATGGGATTGTCAAGGGATAGGTGAATCCCACTTGCAGTATTTGGACTGTCAGCTGTCAGCTGTCAACCTCAGGGGCTTTGCAGATCCTCTAACTCTGGATCTCCAACTTGAGTGAACATTAAAATCACCTCGGAAGCCTTGAAAAAATGCCTATGTTACAGTTCCATCCAAAAGCAATCAAATAAGAATTATGTGCAGTCAAGTTTGAGAACCACAGTGAGTATCATCAAATAACTCTAAAACTATTCAACCTGAACATCCTAGCCTATGATCCCTGTTTTTCACCAATCAGTCATAAATCAGGGAGAAAAATATGGATCCTCAACTCTATAGAACTTAATTTATTAAAAAATAGTAGAGGAGGAATATTGATAGATGAGGTATGGTTCTAGCCCTAAAGATTTTATAATGGAATTAAAGGAACTAGGTTTATACATGGTAGATAACTATCAAAATTGCTCTATAACTTCAAATATTAGGATAACAGTATGGTGAAGAATAATCAGGAATTACCTTAAGAAGGAAAGTGTCCCTGGCTTACTCAGTAAATACTGATCCTTGCTTGAGGAGGATTCCAGCAGATAGCTAGTGTAGACACATAAGATTGATCCAGGTTACTTTTCAAATATCTGGAAATACCATTATAATGGAAGCAATGCCCCAGATTCAAGAAACTGTGTTGTAAACAGGCACACATGATGAAAGGGTTGCAAACCATAAAGACTGGGTTTTCCTGAAGAGAGTTTTACGTTGTTCATCAAAGAAATCTTATGGCAAAATTAATCAACTAATATGCATACTTTTTACTTTTACTTTTACTAATATACATACTTTTTATTATTCTCTATAGTCCTTAAGGAGAAATAATAATCATTCACATAAGTGATAATAATTACTGCTGTTTCATGCAATTAAAAACATTTGGTTTTTCCCTTCTTGCTTGACTGGAAATATGTATAAGCCACAGCATAGTGGTGGAGAGCCACGGCTTGGGAGCTGAACCTCCTGGGTTTGGATCCTCTGCTTTCTGTGTGACCTTGAACAAGGTAATTAATCTCCATCTTCTGTTTCCTCATATATAAAAATGGGATAATAGTACTATTTTTCTTTAAAAATTGTCATGGGGATTGAACTAGATAATACAGGAAAAGCACTTAAAACAGCATCTGTCATATAATCTGCCCTCAATAAGTGTTAGCTGTTATTATTACCTCTAATTTTCTTTGAAATCATATGTTAATTAGTAATCATCATTATCACCAATACACAGGAACTAGAAAATAAAGGGTTGCTTTATTTAAATTTTATTTCTAATAAGTGGAACCTTCAGTCTCCAAAGGCCTCCACTGAAAGAGTCATACAAGCTGTAGCCTTCAGCTAGTTAATCTGTACCTCAGTTTCTCACCTGTATATTGGGGGTAATCATACATCAGACCTCAAATGATGGCTGTAAGGATTAAATAACTTACACAGAACACAACAATACCTGACACAAATTAAGCACTATGTGCTAGCTTTTATTTTTATGATTATGCTCCATTCATGATCTTCTACTTTGCTATTCCCATGGTTCTCCAGGCCCCTGAGGGGTCTTTTGGTGGATCCCCTCTACCCACATTAATTTCCCCGGTTGCTTGTGAGCTTAAGGCAGTAGAAAATGACTACCAGCTGGTTAATAGCATTTTGACTGAAACTCATTTTTATAGAATGTCCTGGGAATTTACATTTTAAGACTTTGAGCGCTAATATTCTCCTTTGAAGGATATTCTTGAAGTGTAGGTAACAAAGAGCCAAATCTCATCCTCACTACCTTTGAGTGGTGTGGACCTTGAGCGGAATGGGAATAAAATGGGGGTGGAGAGGAGGCTGCTGCCTTGCACTTGGCTCCATTTCTACATCTAAGGTCAGTCCAAAGGCGATATTTCTCTCATTGAGAAGAAGGGAGAATGGCTTTCAATTCTTTGACACTTATAATCTGGAATGGGATTAGCTGAAGATGACAAAAATGAATGTGACTCACTCCATAATTCTTACAGAGGTTGGCATTATTTATATTCTTCTTTCTTAGGGGAAGCAGAGTCATGGCAATGGTGCTTCATGTCATATGTGACCCTGCACTGTAGTACTTTAGGAAAATTATGATGGTGACAGCAGATTTTAGAAAACGTACCTTCAAGGGGCACCTGGGTGGCTCAGTCCTTAAAACGACTGCCTTTGGCTCAGGTCATGTGGGATCGAGCCCCCCATGGGGCTCCCTGCTCAGTAGGGAGCCTGTTTCTCCCCTCCCACTCCCTTGCTTGTATTCCCTCTCTCACTGTCTCTCTCTCTCTCTGTGTCAAATAAATAAAATCTTAAAAAAAAAAAAAAAAGGAAAGGAAAGCAAATGTACCTTCAAAACAGTTTTCCAGCAATGGAAAGAAGAAGAAATTAAAACTCTTCTTAACATTTGAGTAGTAAGAATATTCTGATAACACTAAACAGTAAATTGTAGCATTCCATTCTCAAAATAATCAACGTAGGCAGCATTTCTGCAGTAAATTTAAATCTAATCTGCATTATTAAATAAAAAATGATAGTGCTCTATTTTGTTTTACCTGCATTTGAGAATAGGTCCTTTTTATCTAATGGAAGAGAACAAAAAGAACAGACATAGTATTTTAAAAACAGCACCCTAAGGATTTTTAAAAACCAGAAAATTGAAATAACTTTGTAAAGATGACATTATATCATTTTTAGAATTTTTAAAAAGCTTCTTTCATTAAAAATCGCCCCCAAACTGCATTCCTTATAAAAGAAATTACTCTACTCATTTTTATTAGTTTAGCTTTAATGTCAGTACTCAGGTTTATAAGTGCAGTATTAGAAAAACAATGCATTAATAATAGATGTCATGTGATGCTTTTATATCTCATATTATGTTTGATTCCTCATTGCTTTTCTCTGTTGCTTTAATTCCTAATCACTCTCCCCCAAACAGAGAGCATCTGCCAATTTCATTATATGGGAACTTAATAATACTTAATTAAAATACAAAGCTCTAGTTGCTATCCACCATTTAATTGAATGTGATTTAAATAAAACAATAATGGAAAGTATCAGATAGTTCATATATATTTCTGTTTGAAAAAGGATAGTATCTTGGCTATTTCTTCAGAATAACCATAGGTTTTGTAATTTTATCTATATTATAAAAGGAATCTTTACAAAATATTATTGGTTGTTCTCTCCTTCTAGCACTTAAAAATATATCTTACTGTAGCTTTTTAAATATTAACTTTTCTTTTGGACATTCAAAGCCATGCCGTTACATTTTTACATATCCTGAAAAGTTTATTCTAGATACAAGTTTGTGATGGTTTCAGAATATTGATCTACAATGCCTAATAAGATTAAACATGATTTTACTAATTATTTTTGCTTGCAAATTTTGATGAAATGTGTAACTTTATGACAATCTGTTAAGTGAGTATCTTTGGGTAGAAGGGATAATTATCAATTAGTTACTAGTTATCCTACAAAAGTGATGAAAGAACAGTAATAATCATGACAGATGAATTCAGATGCCATGAACTGTTTCCTTCTTCCTTTTTTCCCTGTATCTAGTAATGTTTTCTGTAACACAAATCAGCAAGTATAGAAATATGATTCCCAGAGTTAACACAAAGAGTGAAACTGGGCCCTATGTTTAGAAGTAAATGTGTATTTTGTAAAAAAGTTTGAAAGTGATATTCAATATACATCCTTTATTTTGTCATATTTGCTCCAAATAATTTTTTTAAAATTACATATTAAAGTCGGTCGAAATCCCTTTTGTGGTCCTTCCCTCTCCTTCCCCACCATCACTCTCTATTAACATATTGTTGCTCTTTAGTCTAGCTTCTGACAGTTTTGTACTTTTATAACATAATTATAAAACAAAGATCCAGAGACAGCTCATTGTGCTTTTGTTGTTTTTTTAAGAATGTACTTACATATTCTGGTTCATTTTAATTCCTGTATTGTATTCCTTTGTATCAGTGGTGAACCAAGATGGAGGCAGAGGAAGAAGCCCATGGTGTACGGTACAAGTTGTGTGCCAGTAGGGAGCATTATTTTTATCACTGACACTGTCTAGAACTGTTAACATTTTGTTGATTTTATTGTTGTTTTTAAATTCCACAGTCAGTGCTCCTCCTTATTGCTTGCACTCAAGTCAGAACATTCCCGCTACCCTCGTTCCCTTAAATTTCAAAATGTCTTCTCTTCTTGTGATCATGTGAGGTGGTGCTACTCAATGTAGATGGTCAGCAAGTTGCTTATCCCTGTCTGTGTTGAGATAAGGAGCTTTCATCACAGTGTACATTAGTCTAATATTTTCTTCATCCAGAAGATCATGGTATAAAACAGTACGTGTAAATGAGGTAGTCTAACTGAACCAGAGTATGAGTAATGAGTTAACAGTAATGACTGGCCTTCTGTCGCCAGCCCCTTACAGCAGAATGGTAACAAACTATTCGAAGAGTAGCGCTTGGCAGTACTTAATCCTAGTACTAGGCAGTACTAGGTGCCTTCAGTGACACTGATTTGGATGGTTGCCATTTCTCTAATGTAGTACTTACAACTCAGAGAAAATATCTCTGGTGTGTGAGTGCAAGAGTTTCTCCGAGCTTGCTCCTTGCTGAATGGTTGCTGGGAATTGGCCTATGTGTATAGTCAGCTTACTCCACTAAACACCTGCACTTTTAAATTGCCCCCAAAACCATACCCACAGTTCGAAATGTCAGACCTTTCTCTTCCAATCGAGTGGGTGCAGAACGGTTTCTCTTTGTTGTTTTGCCTTGCATTTTCATGATTGCTACAGTAGTTGCTCATCTTGTCATATTAGCCTTTCAACATTACTCTTGAATTACCTGGGTTCTTATTGAATTGGAGGATTAGTAAATATTAAATTTCAGATAAATATCTTTTGTTAGGTTCATAAATACCAAACGTGTTGTATTTTAACTGTTTATAGTTCTTTTTTCTTTTTGGTCTTAAAATAAGTCTTGGTTTTTGATGTAATCAAATCCATCAATCCTTTCCTTTATGATTTAAAAACATTTTCCTTTTCAAGCTACACTTTCTTATAGATTCTCAATATTGTCATCTATGTTTAAATGTTTTAAATTTTTCATATTTAAATTTGAACATCCTTGTTCTGTTTGGAGTGAGGTCGGGGTCTAATTTTATTTCATTTTTTCATATGGATAGAAATTTGTGTTCCGATGCTATTAAAAATTAATACACAATCTTGACTCATGAGTTTATAATGCTCTTTCATATATATCAAATTCTGATTTCTATGCCTTATATCCCTGTAAGGCACTGTAACTATAACTTTTACTCTTCTTGGTTCTGTTACATGTTGTTTTATTTACCTCCTATCTGATAGAATATGGCCCTCCGTCCTGTGGGTTTTCTACAAAATTAAATGTAGATTCTTTAATCTTTGCATTTTCATGTGTACCTTAGAATAAGTTTATATAATTTAACTTTTGTTTCATCCCAGATTCTGTTAGGATATTTTTTACACTTAATTTGTAGATTAACTATAATGAGGTTAACATCTATACCATTTTTAGTCTTGTAATCCATGCCATATGTCTTTAAGAAATCAAATCTTTTGTGCCTTTTATAGCCTTCAGGTTTTTAAAAAATATTTATTTATTTAAGAGAGAAAAAGACAATGTACAAGTGGGGGCAGGGAGAGGGAGAAGCACAGTCTGCACTGAGCATGGAACCCCACGTGGGGCTCAATCTTATGACCCTGAGATCATGACCTGAGTGGAAATCAAGAGTTGGGACACTTAAGGGACTGAACAACCCAGGCAACCCTCAGTTTTTTCACATTTAAATATTTTGTATCTTTTCCTTTTAAAAATGATTTTATGTATTTATTTGAGAGACAGAGAGAATGAGAGGAGAGAGGTCAGCAGGAGAAGCAGACCCCCTGCCTAGCAGGGAGCCCGATATGGGACTCCATCCCAGGACTCCAGGATCATGACCTGAGCTGAAGGTAGTCGCTTAATCCACTGAGCCACCCAGGTGCCTGTGTCTCTCTTTCACTGGAGTTATTTTTCGGTGTTTTTTGGTTTTCTGTTGCTACTGGAAATTCTTATTTCATACCACATTTTACATTTGAATGTACTTCTATTTGGGATTATGTAATCCTGATTTTATCCTCACTTAACTTGCTGGATTATTTTATTAGCTTTTTAAGAATTTAAAATACATTCATCTGGATTTTATAGATAAGTATAGTGTCTATAAATTACAGCAATTTCATCTTTTATTTCTAATTTTTTCTCTCTTACTTTACCTTCATCAAATTGCATTGGCCATCATCATTACGTTATCTTTTTCTTAAGTTTAATGGGAATGTTTCCGGCACATTTGGTACAGGGTTTTGGCATATACCTATTTATATCTGTTGTGGTTGCCATGAGAATGTACCCTGCAGACTTCTACGACATGGTGCATAATTGACCAAGGCCCACAGCCACCATGCCCTGAAATTGCTGTGTTTACTCTGAGGCCATACTTTCCATGGGCAATTTCCACCCAATGATTAAGCAATAATTTAGATCCATTTCTAAGAGATACAAGACTCCACTGATGACGAATGTTGGCTAAAGGATTCCCTGACAATCTTACTGAATCTTTCTTAAACTGCCCAACGATGTATGATACTCTGCATAATCTTCCCTGCTTCTCTCCTTTATTCTAGTCAGGCTTGCCTCCAGTTCTGATAGCTCTCCCAGCCTCCTGGCTCCCTCCCCATCTTCTCTCCTAGGGCAGTTAATAAAATCCTTGCACATATAATCCTCTTCTAGTGTCCGCTTCTCAGAAAACACCAAGTAACATAAACTTTATCTAAGGAAGGAAGTTTTCTTTTATTCTTAGTAGTTTTTAATTCCCATTTCCTGCTAGTAGGTGAATTCAGCATTTTAGCTCATGTCACCAGTACTTCTCTTTAAAGCAGGACATCAACTGGAACTTTATTTGATTATCTCAATACTTCATTTAACTCTCTCAGGGATTCTTTTTTTTTTTTTTTCAAATCATATAATTACTTGTTTAAAGTTGGAAGGATTAACTAGTGCTGATTTATTATCCATAATTACTCTCTACTTTCTTTTCACCTGCAAAGAATGGTGGGACTCGGCAACTTTTCTGTTTATAATGGGTTTCTTTTTCTTTTTCTTTTCTTTTCTCTCTCTCTCTCGTTCTCTCTCTCTCTCTTTTTTTTTTTTTTTTTTTTTTTTTTGGTGTGTGTGTTGGTGGCAAGTGTTTTCTCCTGGGCTCCCTACCCATGCCTTTCAGTCTGTTTCCTTAGGAGATTTTTGTACGGTATCAATAAATATTTTCAAAAGCATGTTAAGTCATTGTCCTTCCACATGGCATCTGGGGTAGAGTACTAGAAGATTTTTGATATCTTCCCTCTCATCATTGGATTGCTCATCTTATAATTTACAATATGCACTTATAGGCTATCTTTCTGTGAGTGTTGCTATATATTTTTTCACTTGCTTACTTTCTTTGGTTACTCTTTTCAAGCTCTAAGGAAGGAAACTTTTATAATCTTCCTTCTACAGTATTATTACCCCTTAGAGTTACTTCAGTAAAGTTTTAACATGGGGCAAAAATGAAAACAATGAAACTATATTAACTCCAAATGAAGAATCAACTTTGAAGTAAATGATTTTTTTTTTTCTGATTAGAAGCTATTGTTTGTTGTATCAGAAATACCATCCAAGCCAGAAATACCATCCAAAATTTGTGAATTGACACTGATTATCTGCAGAGGTAGAATTTTGATGTACCAGCTGTTAGTAAATTTACTGTAATGTCATGTGTTTTGAAAACACTGCATTGAAATATGGTTAAAAGAAAAGACCTTCATACAAGTCTACATGTCAATGATCTCATACTTTGAGTCAAATTTAGGGCAGAGTGGATATAGGCATCAAATGGATATCTATATGCAAAATTACTAGGTTGGGATGTTAAACACTGGGGTATTGGTTCAGAACACCTGGCCTGACTCTGGCCCTCATAGTGAGTGGAAGGCAGGGAATAAATGCCCAGCCTAGGATACAAATAGTTCATATGATAGAGAAAGAAAATAGAATTTCTAGTCAGTTTGCTAAAGTGAACTGACATGATAAAATCCCCTGTACCAAACTCACAGCAGCAGTGTATAAAATATAATTTAATATTTACTTAACAAATCTTAAAAATATGAATGAGCAATTCTTGAATGCCAGAAATAAAGAAGCACTTCAAATTCAGATTGATGAAGAGGAGTTTAATTGAATGGTCTATGGAGATATTGGAACTAGATATATGCCTTTTACTAGGGGAGAGCTTTAATGCCTATGCTGGAGACAGTAATTCATGACACATTTCTTTTGAAATAACCCAAGTCCATATTTCATATGATTGAATTTTTGGACTCCTCTTATTATATTATGGCAGGATTTTATTATACGTAGATATTCTGGACATGAAAAAATGTAGTCTCTGAAATTAAAAATTCCGCAAGTGGTTTATAAAAGGAGAATAAGCTAATTGGAAGATGAGTTTGGTATACTGAGGAAATCAAGCATGTTGCTGAACAAAAGATAAAGAAATAGAAAGTAAATATTGGTTTAAAAAACCAGAGAATAACTGATGAGAAAGTCCAATGCATGTCAAATAGGAGTTCCAGGAAGAATGAGCAGGGAGATGAGGGCAGAGACAACAGCTGACAGAACAATAGCCAAGAGTTTCCCAGAATAGAATAAAAACAAGTGTCATCTGATTGAAAAGCATAGTTTTATGACTGAGTTTATAGTAGGAAAATTAAAGTAGTGTATAAATATGAACTGGAGCAAATATAAAACAATACATATTTGCATTTACTCCTAAATACATAATTACTAAACATTTTCAGCTGAGCTGTTATGCTCTAAGATACTAAGAAACAGGATCACAAGCAGTAGAGGGGAAGTAATATTTTGATAGAAGGAAGACAAATGAGAAAACGTGCAGATAAAACCCACACAAATAAACAGTATAATCGAAGTAGATAAGGAATATTATGACTATGAGACTGGAGAGGAAAAGGACGCATCTCTACATCAGAAAGTCAGGAAGTCCCTAAAATGAGATAGTGCTTGAGCTCAGTTTTGCAAAAAGACAATTCAATAATATATGGGAGATTTGCTGCTTTAGCAAAGTGAGAGAAATAATTCTAGGTGGTACACACATGTACATAATCACATGAGGGCCCATATCTTGTTCTGGGACCTGCAGATAGTCTGATAGAGATAGGATAATCCTCAGGCAGTGTGTAGTGACAGAAGTTAAGGTAAAGCAGAGGACCCAGCCTGGGTTTCCACTGAAAGGAGATAGTAATTTGTCTAAAGGAATAATCCCACTTCAAGTATGGTGTGTGAACTGAAGCCAGTTTGCAAACTTTTACTGGTCCTCAATGAAATAAATAGAATTAGTGAAGATGAGCAATTAGAAGAGCTTTTGTAGCAGTTTGACATTGCCAGGAAATCCAAGTGTGTGACTTCATACTTCACAGAATTATCAGTCCAAGGGAGATTAGAAATCAAAAACAAACATGGGTCACCTGGGTGTCTCAGTCAGTTAAGCATCTGACTCTTGGTTTTGGCTCAGGTCATGATCTCAGGGTCGTGAAATCAAGTTCTGCGCCGGGATCTGGCCTCATTGGGAGTCTACTTGGTATTCTTTACATCTTCTTCTCCCTCTCCCTCACCCTCTGTCCTTCCCCGAGCTTGCTCACTCATGTGCATGCTCTCTCTCCCTCTTTCTAAGATAAATAAATAAATAAAATCTTCAAAAAAAGAAATCAAAAGCAAACAAAGAAAAATGACAATAATAAAAACTGGTTCTTCTCCATAGTTTGAGGGGCTTCCAAAGGATTCTAAGTCAGGGAGAAGCTACTACAATGAGGCAGCCATTGTAATTTTATATATAAGAAAAATGAGCTTGGAGTAGTAAGATAATTTTCCTAAGTTCAAGTTACTTAAGTTTCCTGTAAATTTTAAAAATAAATCTGTTCCCTATAAAGAACATGTATGGAACATGCTGTAAGCCTTCCCCTTTTTCCTCAGATCCACACAAATAAGAGAAAATGTGTATTTCCAAAATCCATAATCATTTTTGGAAAACAAGGATACTCTGTAGTAGACTAGAAATTGTGGAGAATTTTGACAGATTAAAAGTAGATGGTACCTAATTAAAAAGGAAGCCACAGCTCAAGCTTGATGAAGAATGGTATTATAACAAAAGTGATAGTGGTAACAAGCATGGATCTTGCCCAGTGATGGTGGATACCTGGAGGAAGAAAAGAAGGCACAGAGGGAAATAATAGAGATTAGTTGAGTTGTCACAGGAAGAGCAGCCAAAAACCTCTTTCATGTCTTGAGACAAGTGGTAGCAATGCAATGGTAGAAGCAGTAGAAGTGGAATCTCAAATCAAAGAATGGGAAACAGTGTCCCAGTTTGATAGCCACACTTGGAAGAAGTGAAGAGTTTCTACGAGCCACAAGTCTAGCCATAGTTGGTGGGCATACCCCAGAACTACTCTCACTAAAACATATCAGAGTAAAAGCCACAATATGCCCTGCCTCTACCCTAAGCAGACTATGCAAATCGATTTCAGAAGAGTATCTCAACTCCAAAAAATGTGCACACTAAAAAACTAAGAAAAATCAAGGAAAGCCAATGTCATGAATGAATGATGATCAACTAAAAAAATAACACATCTAAGTAGGCAGAATTAATAAGTGTAAGCTGTAAAGGGCTTTGAAATGAATTGTATTAATATTCTGAGAAAAATGAAAGAAGTAGCAGAAGTCATTGAAATGACCAAGTTAATTATTGGCATGAAATAAAACTTCAGTTATTAGAATGAATAACAGAATGAATTTAGGTGAGGGAAAATTAGTTTATTGGTTGAATGAGACAAGTATTTCCAGAATACAGCATACACTATAAAGATATATACAACATTCAAGAAAAGCCTCATGTAGGATGAATTTAGAATTCTGAAAATCAATTCAATAGTAATTTAAGAAAATGATAACAATGTCCTAAAACTAAAGAGAGACACAAATTCTGAGATTAAAGGACTCCACTAAGTACTCAGTAGAAAGAAATTTTTTTAAACTACAAAAGCAGGGAACACGTGGGTGGCTCAGTTAGTTAAGTGTCTGCCTTGGCTTAGGTCACGATCCCAGGGTCCTGGGATTGAGACCCGGTGTCAGGCTCTCTGCTGAACCGGGAGTCTCTTCTCCCTTTACCTCTCCCTCTGCTCATGATCTCTCTCTCTCCCTCTTGTTCTTGCTCTTGTTCTCTCTCTCTCATATAAATAAATAAAATCTTAAAAAAAAAAAAAAGCTAACATAACCAAACATAGTGAGTTTACAATAATATTAAGAGAAACCCAAGAGGAATCCTAAAACTTCTTCAATGAGAAAGAAGCAAAGAAAGAAGGATAACATATCCATGTTATCCACAAATGTATAAGAATCAAATTACCATTAGACTTGCCATTAGTGATACTGAATGTAGAAAGAATGAGCAGGGTAGGTTGGGAGAGAATTTTAACTAGTATTTTATATTTATCCAAATGAGTAATCAGTAAGATTGAAATAAAGACATTTTCAGACATCCAGAGATTCAGAAAACTTACCACCAATGATTTCTCAGAGAATACTACAGCAAATGAAATATAGTGGTAGCCAGTGGAATAAGGATGTAAACAGCATTGATGAACAAGGCAATAAATGAAACTTAGGTTTACATAAATTATGATTAAAAACTAGATAATATCTCTACAAGAATATGTAAAGAAGCTCACCTACAAACATAAGAAATTTTAGTATTTTATAACAATAGCCTATCAATCAGTGAGTAAAGAAATAGATGGTTTAAGGAATGGTATTCAGAAAATTGTTTTCCTGCATAGAGCTAGGTACAGTTTAAAACATGGTAAAGCATATAGAGGATGGACAAAGACCTTTTCAAAAACCTGTACATGCTTAGAAAATACTATAGGAAGCTCTGTTTTGAAGTTGGAGTTGTTGATCCCTTTTATACACAAAGCCATAAAGCAAGATATATATACTTACAACTGTACCTCTAAATAAAAATCCTATGCAAGTAGTGGATTAGGTAAAATATTTGGGACATATGGAACAAATAAAGCAACTAATATCCAAATGATATAAAGAACTCCTACTAATGACAAGAAAAAGGAAAAAAGAAGAGAAAGGATATGAACAGAGTATTTTCAAAAGAGGGAATATACCTGATTAATATTAAAAAGTGTTCAACCTCACTTGTAATCAGGAAAATGCAAATTAAAGCATCAGAAGATATTTTTTGAATATCAGATAGGTAAAAAAGAAAATGTGTGATAATATCAAGTTAACAAAGTGTAGAGGAAATAAGCCTGTTGAAATAATGTGGAAATATAAATGGGAATAGCTCTTTTTGATGTCACTTTGTAGGTTTTAATATTTGATTTCAATTTTTGGCATATCCTCTAAAGGAACACACAGTTTGTATACAAGAAAATACAAGTCGGGATGTTTATAGTAGCACTGTTTGATGATATGAGAAATATTTTAAATTTAAAAGTGTTTACTTTGATCGACTCAAAATATTCAGTAGCTCCAAGAAATATGAAGAAAACCTGGACTTCAGGTAATGAAAAGAAAATCCTATATCTCCAGATAGCAGGTTCATATTTTACTTACTGGAACTGTCTTATAAATAACCTAAAGAGGATTAGTAGCTATACCCTGAAATTAAGAAAGCAGGAGTATGTTTTATTCCCAGCTGTGTTATCATAGACAGGTAATTCAAATTTTCCATCATTTAGCTTCTTCACCTGAGGGATTTTACTTGAATTTTAATCTTATTTGATTGGAAATTAATGCATTACCTGATTTGATTCCTTGACCTTTGAAAAACAAAATAAATGTCTCTAGCAGATGATATCTGTGTAGTTCAGAGTATCATAGTATTTCTCCAAAGTATATATTTTCTTTGTTGATTTCTCTTTGTTATTCTTTTCCATTAGTTCTTATTTTAATTTAGTTGAAATATTCCTTCTGCACAGGGCTGCCAAACATTAAAGGAAGAAATGTGAGGGGAAAAAAATATTAGTTACAATATTGTAGATACCTGAAATAGCCATAAGATTTAAGACAAATTTGAAACCCAGAAAATAAGAGAATTGGTGTGTAAAGCAAAATATGTTTTTAGCATTGAAATGATGCAAAATGGTCAAACCTGATTAAGACAAAGATAAAAATACATTCTTAACTTTGTCAATCACTGTAATACTTCGGAATTGGTAATAAAATCTTCAGCTAATTGTGGTTTATTCTTTCACGTATCCAGCAACTCTTGAGTTACCTCCTATCATGAACTAAAGGCCATGCCAGACACGACAAACTTCTCTCTTTAGGGTGGGTAACGGAATAGGAAAAAGGGTAATAATTCTCCTTATCACTTAATTCATACAACAAAATACTTCGGGGTATCTATTATGTACCAGGTAACTCTGGGAGTCTGTAAGCACAGCAGTGAATAAAACAAATGATTTTGGCTCATGGTGGTTATACTCTCGTGCCTCAGGAAATGTGAAAATTGTTATGTCCACAATTAAAATGTTTGAATTTATGTTTCTTATGTGGCTAGCATTGGGATCATGTAATTATTTTATGTATCATCAAATTTTATTTTATTTTGGGGGGGTTGTTTCCTTATTTTTTTCTCCTGTATTTTATCTTCTTGAGAACTTCCACCTCAGGTCTAGTGAAGTACCTGACACAGAGTAGGAACTCAAAGTTTGCTAAATAAGTGAAGTATTCAACTTCTGTGTACCTCAATACCTTCAGCTATGGAAATAGCGATAATAATGATAATAATAGTATTACTAATGTTTATATGTTTGTTAAGAATAACATATAATGTCTTTGAAAATCTTCATGTGATGCCAGGCATAAGAAACTCAATTTGTCAATTTCATTTAAACCTCTATTTTAAAGCACTATTATAAGTAAAAACCTTGTGATGATGAATACTGGATAGGAGAAAGTGTACTTTTGGTATATCTTTCCAATGGTCTCTTGCATGTGCTCCCAGAGAGGAAAAAAATACAGTGCCCACCATCTCTTATCATTTAAAAAAATCTAAATGTAGTTTTATTCCTGATGGTCAGATTCCAGTGTTCATATTTCCTTCCATCTCTGAGGAAATGTATTTATCTAATTTGTCTTACTTGCTTTTCTGTATAATGAATAGATCATCATTTTTGATATTAACAACCATGCCAGCTAGAATTTTTCTTTAATTAAATTTTTTTCTACTGTACAGTAGGTGAAATTCTTTAGCCATTCTCTTCTTTTTGAAAACAAACCACATTTCAGGGGGGAAAAAACGTGTTACACTCAGAATTTATACACGATAAGAAATTCATTCCACAAGTGGAGTAAGACCTTTAAGAGACCTTTATCTACCTCACAGAATAAATTTGATATGCCTTACAGACCGTTATGCGAACTCTCCCTCACTGTGCATGCAGATAGAACCATCTCTTGAAAGCACTAACACTATAATTTCCATTCAGATGATGAAATTGTAATAAAAACAGTTTATTATGCTACATTTGTATATGATTACACATTAGATTGTAGAAAGTTAACATTTATTTTTCTTCTACTAATAATCATTTTTTTCAAGATCTAATAAATCCAAGAAGCCTAAAAACATGTTTAAACTAAAAGATCTATTCCGTAGAGAAGTATGCCCTGCTGGTGGTGCTACTGAAACTGTTTAGGAGCTAAGCAAAATACTTGTATGTTTCTATGCCACATATACAGGTTTCCTGTATACTTTCCATTGTATAAGAATTGTTTGTTTATTAATAACTTAATATTTGGATTTGGATACAGATCTTAATTCATTTAAAATGCTATCTGAGGGGCGCCTGGGTGGCTCAGTGGGTTAAAGTCTCTGCCTTCAGCTCAGGTCATGATCCCAGGGTCCTGGGATCGAGCCCCACATCGGGCTCTCTGCTTGGCGGGGAGCCTGCTTCCCTTCCTCTCTCTCTCCCTGCCTCTCTGCCTACTTGTGATCTCTGTCTGTCAAATAAATAAATAAAATCTTCAGATAAATAAATAAATAAAATGCTATCTGATTCTAATTTATCCATTTTCTTATTCCTGTATTTATAACAAATAAGTATTTTCAAGACTTTATAAAACAATAAAGAAATATTATAAGATTAACCTGATTAGAATTCATGTCCTCTACCTCTTAACATGAGCAACTTGACAAGAGCTGTGAGGTACTTGAAGTTGGTGAAGTCAGACCTCTGGTGAAGTAGTCCGGCTCGTTCTATTATGGAATCTACAAAAACAACTTGTTAAATTATTATATTTAGAGCTAAAAAGGAATAGGAATTTTCTTATTTAATACATTGATTTTTAGAGATGAGAAAACATCTAATTCAGGAACACATCAGTAGGGATGGACTTGAAATTTAGAACCCGGATGACTTTTCCCTAATTTAAATGGTCTCTGTACTGCTCTTTACCCGATCAAATTGTCTTATCTTTAATTAAAAGTCACATCTGACTTGTTAGAAAATGTTTATGTGCCAAACATCTGAAGGAATTGGGCATCCGAAAAGCTGTTAAATCGTGAAAAATTACATAAGCTCTCAGTCGGAAGAACATGTTATATTACATTGTATGTGCCTTAATGTCAATGAGAATTCAATACCAAGATCAAATGTACAATATACTGTCAAATGTTTAATAATTCCTCAGTGTCTAATGAAGTCTAAGAAAACTGCACTTATGAGTGAGTCATTGTGATTTCATATTAAGTACAATATAATGAACTGGTATAAATAGGATAACACTGAAGAGCCCGTGACTTAAGCTGGTTGTCTAAAAGCAGGTTTCATGCTACCACAACCTTTCAATATCAACTTGGGCTTCTGTATAAGGCAGAAAGAAAAGAGAAATGCTATACTTGGTGCCGCATGAAGTGGAGCTGGATATTCATGGGCCTTAAGTGATCAATATCTTTATCAGATCTGTGTAAATGTTGTGGGCAAGTACAATTAAAGAGCAAATCCCTGGATCAGCTGCCTAAGCTAAATTTCAGCTCCAGAAGCAGATGATTTCACTAGAGGGCACTTGTTAGGGAACACAGGAAACAACTACAGAAGACATGTTTTAAAGACAACATATAGATTACTCATAAGGATTCTGCAGTCAGAGTGGCTGGGTTCCAAACTCCATTGCAACATCGTCATTGTGTGATCTTGTACAAGTCACTCAACCTCTCTGAGCAGGAGTTTCCCCATTTGTGAAAGAGAATATCTTTTTCATAGGGCTATTATGAGTATTAAAATAAACTATACATGTTAAAAACCTGGAAGAATTTCTGCCTTATTGCATTCTAAGTGTTATATAAGTGTTATAGTATTCTTACTCATGGAAGAACATTTTCCAAGTAGCATTTAGGCAAGGAGATTCCCGTTTAAAAATCACAAAGATCTGTGCATTTACATTAGAAAGGAGTTCTATAGAATTTTACTGATCATTCTAATTTGCATAGGTTCTCAGAATATCAATTATGAACAGAAATAGAAAAAAACAAGAACAGTTAGTTAAAACAGAAAGGTAAAATTTTATTTGATGCAAAAAATAAATGTCAGCTTATATTCTATAAATGAAACCATGATCATTTGAAGACAGAGTAGATATGTGTACTTTGTAATTAATTTATCAATAATGATTTTAGAAAACAACCAGATCGTTGTGGAGCCTAGAGGGGAGTGTAAACACAAACAAGAAGGCTGAAAGGAGGTCCAGACCTGGACCAGAAAAGAAGCATTGACCATTTCTAGAGAAGGGCTTGCCATTCCTTGGTGAGGAGGGGCTCGTAGCACCAGAAGTACCGGAACCATATGCATGTATTTATTGTTGCTCATACAGCATCTGTAGAGACAATAGCTATTAGTAATAATGTAAAATTTATTTTACTGCATAAATTTTCAAGTTAATGTAAATTTATAATATAAATTGAAAGAACCTCTTCAAGTACTGGAAAGGATGCTTTCTTAATATTTCCTTCCCAAGGAAATGCATGGCTCTCCTGATATCTCAGCAGGGTAGGTTACTACCCTTGAACTCAAAGACTCCTTCCAGGAAGATGTTTCAACTTGTTTGGATTAGTCAGCCTTTTCAGTCAGTTAAGCATCTGGCTCTTGATTTCAGCTCAGGTCATCATTTCAGGGGTCATGGGATTGAGCCCCGTGTCAGGCTCCATGCTCAATATTGAGTAAGCTTGAGATTCTCTCTCCCTTTCCCTCTGCCCCTCCCCCTGCTCTGTATGCACTCTCCCTCTTCCCCTTCTCAAATAAATAAATAAATAAATCTTTTTTAAGAAAAGGTAATTAGGCCCATGGTAAACAAGTGTAAATAAATCTCCCAGAGGAAACCAGAATACAATGGAAGATGAACACTCATGTAAATTCTTTTTTAAGAATTTTGAGTTATTATATTGTTTAACAATACAGTTTTCCAGGATGTAGGAATTCTCATTTTAAAGCAGAGTAAAACACCTGCTCATTAGAGAGATTCTGTTTTGTTTTTGTTTTTCCCCAGATAGAACATTCATGGGCTCTCTCTAGGTACAGCTTCTAGTCACCATGATAACAGAGAACCCTCTTTTCTTGGTCTCGTAACTGAGTGATGGTGATAACTGAGATACCAGCAAATCATTGAAAAGTCCTCAGTGATGCTTACATCATGTTCTAATTATCATTCCTTATATTTCCAAAATGTTTTACATTTTCTAAAGTTAAATATAACAGCGTTCTTACTGTAATATCAATGGCTGTCAACTCTATGTGTATGAGCTGACTGACTCCAGCTGATGAATTGATGAAACTTGATTTCTCTACCATAGGGATCTCTTTTGGAGCTGTTGTTCAAACATTCCCAGACAGAGGAGGACCATTTTTTTGGCCTAGGGTATTTCAGTAGCTGAGACACACTTTGGAATAACTAAGCCTTCAAACAAGCTTCTGGGTTTCCTAAGAGTTCTTATCATGCAGAGCATCACCAAACAGAAACAGTCCATTCACTAGATGAGGTTGTTTACTGCCATTTATGCAACTGGGGGTTCCAGTATCCTAACTAGAAGTCTAAGGTAGAGTCTTAGATATTACAACATCCAGAGAATTCTTTAAGTAACTCAGATTTGGGGTGGAAGGATAACATAATAGATAAGATGAACTGAACCCTGGAATGAAACCTGTGTACCTTTTTCTATACAATAAATCATAAACAAATCATATATATATATATACACACACACACACACACACATGTGTGTGTGTGTGTGTGTGTCTCTGTGTGTGTAAAAATAAAGGAAATAAATTTTATTTCTGATATGGTATGTAATTCTTATCTTTCAAAGCCACCTAATTCTCACTTACTATAATCATGTTCTTGTTCCATATATATCAAGGATTATTGTCTTTATTCACAGTACTTAATATTTATAAATTATTTCCGTCTTTTTTGTTGCCATTGTCCATAATTTACTTCCAACACCCATTCTTTTATAAGGTTATTTCTATAGTAGTTTATTCCTTCCCATCTATGCTGGATTATGTCTGCTATATTAATTTAATGCTTCAGGACTGGTGTTCCTTTTTTTTCTCCAGTTAGGCGAAAAGGTGCTCTGTTTTATGTCTGTATTCATCTCTCATCCACAGTGTTCTCTCTACCACACTGAGGCATGGGGAGGATTATTTTGTACTCTCTTGGGCTGAAAAGTAACTTTCTTTTTGAGGTTGAAGTTGAAAACTGATTCCTCCTTTATTCTGCACTATGATACTCCTGTGTGATGCTGTTAAACACTTTCCCTGGTTGCGGTAGCACAGAGGACAGCCTTTTGACCATTTCATGCCTACTGTTGGGTGGAATAGACATTCACAGACATTACCCCATTTTATCCCCACAAGAGGTATGCACAGCAAGAAACACATTCAGCTAGATTAAATCAGTTGCCTCAGGTCACATATCTAGTAAATTGCAGAGCCAGGACTCAAACAAAGGTCTTTTGACTTTAAATCCCTTGGTCCTTTCATTATGCCATATTGCTTTCTGTTGAGTTAGTAATTCATCATGATACATACATTGTAGTAGAAATAAAATGAAGCAGAATAATTGTTTACATGTTTTGTTATTAAAAGGCAAGATGTCCTATTTTGTCTGATGCTGATTAAAAACCACCAGAATTTTACAAATTATAGATCCTTAGCTGTTTAGCTCCTGATCAGTTCCTTAAAATAGCAGAGTGGAATGGTCTGCATAATTTAAATATTTTTATCTTGGACAAACAGAATTATTTAGACTATATGGCAAGGTAATAATTTGGAGGGGGTGCAGTGGGGTTCAAAGTGTTAATGTTTTAAAAATCCTTCGTCTGTGGATTTAAAAAATTACTTTCAAAATAAAAATAACATCATAAATTTATGATTTATAGTTAACTAAACTTCTGAAATGTATTTTATTGGACTAAAATACCTTCTATCCTCTTTTTGTAAATAAAGTTTATAGTAAGATCATCTGAATAAAATGTTACTTGTGAGAAGAACCAGTTCTTCATAAAACTAGTCATTGTTCCTCTGCTTTAATAGAAAATGCCATTGCTGCTTAAAAAAAAAAAAAATGGACCCTGACTTTTACTTCAAATTAATTTTTGTATTTTGTTACAATTAATATTTGTATTGAAACAATATATGTGATCAAGTAGAAGACCCCTGAGAAATTATGTTAGCTTTTTCAGTGACTATCAGCCTACAAAATGCAGAATTAAGAGTGACCAGCAAAGCATGTGTGAGAGAATCCCTTTCATTTCTCAAGCCTGATTAGATCTTTTAAAATATTTGGATCCAATTTTAAAGAAAGACAAATATGGATGGAAATATTATATAGACATCCCCAATAAAGCCATTTCAAGTCATCAGGAAATTCTGTGTTGTCATCTCTATTCACATTCCATTCAGAATTTCAAGTTTGAGTGAGGATTGGAGAGAGCTATGATATCTTTTTCCCCCTTTTGCTCAGTACACTTTCTGTTTGGGGGTTCTTCATATTTCCATTTTGTGAAGTAAGATAATCCTTTTCAAATCTCAAAGGCTCTGTTCTTTCTGCTACATGGAAATGGCTGTTAATGGCAGTGTTGCATATAAAAGCCTTCTATTTGAAAACTCAGATGATAGTCTAGATTTTACTTTTTTTCTGGTCAAATTGTTCCCTGTTTCTGTTTTCTCTGATGGGCTGTTTTAACAAACAGACTCTAAATTGTCTTTCCTACTCCACACCCTGACTGTATCACCCTGGGGAGTGTCTGCATGTAGCCTTTTCCTCTTATGCTCAAGTATTTTATGCTGGCACAAATCAAGAAGTATGATATATTGCAGAATCTATGGTTTGAATTTGGTATTGCTGTCCCAAACTTAGAACATCCTGCCAATGAGATAGCACTTACAGGCTCCTGTTGGCTGACCAGTTATGTGTGATTTCCTTGCAATTTAATGCCAAGAAGTTGTGTACTGTTAGAGAAAAAATATATTGATTGAAGGTAGGCCAGTTGTTTCCTGAGACATAAAAATGGTCACACTGAGCTTTGGGACAGATCTATATATTAGTCATTATAATCATCACCAGCTTCAAGAAGAAAAAGGCAAAAATGACAAATGCTAGCTTTTCTTATATTGCCATGACAGAGTCCGAGATCCCAGAGCACTACTCAACCATTATTTGATTCCTTCTTGTAATAGTCTCTTGAGGTCAAGGACAAACATTGCCAAATTAATTTTACAAGTCATGGGTTCTTGGCAAGGAGGAGTCTTGGCAAAATGAGTCAAAATTATGCCAGGTCCTGTTAGAAACGTAGTTGGGGATACCTCAACGCAGGAAAAATTATTCTGTCATTAAAACTTCTCACTAGAAATGTATTCAGGTTTTAATGACTGATATGAATGGAGCTATCGTTTTACCTTGGATAAACAAATGCATACTCTTCATCTATTATGTACAAAGTTCTGTAGTAACTCATATTCAGATTTTATTTCCAAACATTCAAAGAGACTGGCATTTTACTGTTTGCATTATGCAGTTAAACATTTTCTCTGTATGGCTTTGTTTGGGCAATAATTTTATAGCTTATGTTTTTCCTCCATTTGGGATCATCGATAGTATTCTATTAAGGTTACTTGAACAAAACTTGTATTTCAAATAAAATATTATACTTCTTTTTATATTTAATGAAACTATTCATATTTTATTTTCACTTTTTTCCCTATACTGAAAGTAAGTAATGACTATTGAGATTCAAGGAAAATATGAATCATGAGACAATGTTCCCCTATACACTTCTAAAACAATTTTATTTTAAATCAATTTTAGATTGAACAACTTATATAGTAGAGTTCTATATACCCATTATCCAGTCACCCCTAATGTTAATACCTTAAATAACCATTGTGCATTTATAAAACTAATAAATTAACATAGGCACAGAACTATTAGCTCAATTATGGGCTTTATTTGGATTTTATGGGTTTTTCTATTCCAGGACCAATACCAAGGATCTACATTGCATTTGTCAAGCCTCCTACTTTCCTACAATCTTTGACACTCTTATTCTTTCCTTGTTTGTCATGACTTTGCTATTTTTGAAGCATATGCAAACTTTATGAATTGAGAAAAGAACATGGCTTTTATCTATGGGCTAAATGATGAAATATGTTATACTTACATAAAGAACTTAATGCTTAACTCTTTTCTTCTCTTTTCAATGTTTATATTCATTTTCATCTTTGTTTTGGTTCACTTTTTTTTACAATAGGTTTATAAGAAAAATGTTGGACTAAGAAATGCCAAAATTACACTTAGTCATGGCATTTCTATACTAGAATGGACTTTAGTTTGCAAGACTCCCATTTAAAAGAGAAAAAAATTTTTAAAAAGACTCTTAGATATAAAGAACAAACTGGTGGTTGCTAAAGGGGAGGTGGGTGGAGGGATGAGTGAAATAGGTAAAAGGGATTAAGAGTACACTTATCATGGTGAGCACTGGGTAATGTATAGAATTGTTGAATCATGATAGTGTACACCTGGAACTAATATAACACTGTATGTTAATTATACTTGAGTTTTAAAAATGGTAGATAGATAGATAGATAGATAGATAAATGAGAAAATGGAGCCAAGAGAAGGTTAACTTGCCTAAGTTGTTATGGGTATTTGTTGATATTGTAGGACTAATTATGGCACCATCTACTTTAATATATTACTTCGCAGCTGATAAATTGCCTACATAGACATGACTTCCTTTGTTTTTTCACAAAGATTCTTTGTTCCTAGAATAAACTAGGCAAGCCCCTTCCTCACATATTTTGCTCTAGCTATTTCCTCTGTCTAAAATACTTTTCCTATAGATCTCTCTATAGATCACCGTTTTCAAATATTTAGTCCAATCTCAGCCACTCCTTGACACTTACCCAGATGGTCTACTTAGTGTTCAATCTGTTTTGGCTACTTTATATTCTATAAATATACTGGCTATCCTTATATCCATATCAGAGTCTACTGAACACCTATTAACCACCTCCTATATGATAGGCATTTTGGTAAGTGTTAGAAATACAAACATAATTAAGACATGATAACTGAACAGTGCAGTCTAGTAATAGAAATATGTATGAACATTTAATATTACAATATGGTGGGAAATATAATAAAAGTAGACACAGGGAGCTTTAGAAGCAAATTACCTAGGAGGTTGTGGAATACTTCCTGGGTGAAATGGTCTGAGTTAACTACTTCAGACAGTGTCTCATTTCCACTGTCCCAGTTCCTCATAACTGGATCCATTGATATTCTTCTTTGTTTTAATTATCTCTAAGCTATTGATATTGTATTAACTATGTTTGGGAGTACTGATATTGTTCCAGCTTATTCCTTGGCATGCTCTGTAGGTCTAAAGCCAGCACTGTGGAGTTTAACATTGTGTCTTCCTCCACATAGACTACACAAGCAAGGAGTCCATGGCTCCCTTTTTCCTTGGAATAGTGTCCCATTTCCTAAATCCTAAATTTTTTTTTTTTAAGATTTATTTATTTGAGAGAAAGAGAACACAAGCATGCGTATGTTAGGTGGGTACAGAGGGAGAGAGAGAGAGAGAGAGAGAAATGCCAAGCAGCCTCCTCACTGAGCATGGAGCCTGACCCGGAGCTTAATCTTACAACCCTGAGATCATGACATGAGCCAAAATCAAGAGTCAGACATTTAATGGACTGAACCAACCCAGATGCCCCCTAAATCCTGAATTCTTGTATTGTAATGTCTCTATTTGAATAATTGGAGTTGGAACCCATATCTTGTCTCTAGGGGGCCTTGATATAGTCCAGTTTATGGAAGGTTTATGATGAAAAGGGAAAGAGAATGAGATTTAGATTGAGGCAAATATGGATGTTAATTTTGTCTTTGCCATCTACTCTCATTTTTTCATATAGAGATAATTTGTTGAGAACTCAGTAAGTTCCAAACACCTTGTCAGGCACTGGGAATATTATTGTCAATAAGAGTCTTTGAATCTGGGGTTTTATTTTCTAGAAATAGGGCAAAGTCAATGACTATGATAGTGCTATTAGTTTTCGAGCCATAAAAATGTACCACAGACTATGTGACTTAAACAACAACAATTTATTTCCTCACAGTTTTAGAGGCTAGAAGGAGTCCAAGATAAAGATGTTGGCAGGATTGCTTTCTCTGAGGGTCTTTCTACTTGACTTGTAGTTGGCCATCTTCTTCTGGTGGTCTTCTTGCATATGTCTGTGGGCTAATTTTCTCTTTTTATAAAGACACCAGTCATACTAGATTAGGGCCTACCCATATGACCTCATTTTAATATAATTACTGCTTTAAGAGCCTTATCTCAAATATAGTCACATTTTGAGGAATGGGTTTAGGACTTTGATATAAGAATTTGGGGAGGGGAACATATAAAGCCCGTAAAAGAGAGTCAGAGATGTCTCTAATCAATATTCATAGTCATATTCCTAAGAAATGGAGTAGGCTGGTGGACTGATTCAAATAGCATGGTCAAAGGGGTCCTCTCTAGGGAGATGAGAATTTGGATAAGACCTTAAATCTAAGAATGAGCCTGTTGTACTATTATCTAGGGGAAGGATATGCCAGGCAGGGGAAAATGTAATGCCCATGAACAAGCACTTAGAGTATTTGGGGGAACTGGAGAGTAGAAGTCGTAGTATTACAAACATTGTGAATTAGGAAAAGAATCGTGTAAATGAGGTCTGTAATTTGTGTAAATTTCTATATTTTTCTCTCTGAGTTTCTATAAGCTATAAAATGCATACAATAGAACCAGCCACAAGAAATTGTTGAAAGAATTAAACTATGTAATAATGAACAGTTCTAGCATCTAATTGATGCTCCATTTAAAAAAAAAAAAGCAAGCTGAAAAAAAGAAGAAGCATTTTCTTTTTTTCACACATCATTCATTACATTTGAAATTACACTCCAGGACATTCATTACTGTAACTAATTCTGACCTAACTCTAGCAAAATGGAGGTGGCGTATTCACACGTTTTCCATCACCTGACCAGCTTCAATCACTTTACAGCTGCCATCAGAATCTGACAAGCCCATGATACTATTCTAAAATACCTTCATTAAAAATATCCTTATCAAATATACTGTCAAAAAATCAGGATTTGATTTGCTGTGTAGTTAACCTCCAATTAGTTTTGGAAAAGAAAGTACATTATAATCACTCTTCAACTATTAAAATAATTTCAAATTTGGTAAATTTCTACTTGTAATTATGTAAAAACAATGGCAAGTGTCTTTTTAAGATAATTATATCTAATCAATTGTAATATAATCTATTTTAAATGCTCTAAGAGATATTTCAAAATACCAAATATGCTATTCACTCACTTATATCACATGTATTTGGAAGTAAAATGCAAGGTGTAACATTATCTGCAAATTGAAACTTTATTAACAAGGGTGATAAATTAATGATGTTTTAGAAGATGTAATTTTTGTTTCAAAAGAGAGGGTAGACAGGTTAAACTGGATTCAGATACTTTTTTTCTCACAAACTGTGATACCTCAAATTTCCCTTCATTTCCTTCAATTATGACACTTTTTTATTCTAGTAGTGCTTTACCTTTCTAAAGCTGCCTTCAACAGAACATTCAATACCACACTGGATTGTCAGCATTGTTTCTGGGCTGTTTAGATAAGAATGAGATGCTGAAACTATGTTTTGGACTTACCATGCATTGTTGTCCACTAGATTTTGTAGTTCTCTGGGAAGTATTTCCACATACAGTCAGCACTTCTGAAGCCACATCCTTCTTTTCTTTCTCTCTACAAAATCATGTCAAAGATTCCAAGAAATTTCCTTCCAAGAAGTATATTGAAAATTCCATTATATTTTTAGAATCACAGTGGCTTATACAAAATGGGTTTCCAATAATTTTTGTTGGATTGATAAATATATCCCAGAATGCCTCATAGTGTGACTTGCAGTGTTATTGTCAGAATGATTTTGCAACAAATTCTGAGTTATTTGCTGATAGAAGAATTCTAGCGATTAAATAATAGAGCAAGACAGGCAAATATAGTAACTGTGACTCAGTTTTAAATTTTAAATTTGTTTCATGGCTTTTTATCCCCAGTTTATGTACATTCTTTATCTAGATTTTTAGTTTTTGTTAGGGCCTATTTGAAACTCTAAGATTAGAAATCTGAGATCATGCCTAAGCTCATTAGGCCTATGATGGTTACTGATGTCGACCATGGAAGCTGGAAGGGGGTGTTAATACAGCATTTGCTATTCTGGATTTAAGGAATGTTTTGTAGCAGATTAAATTTTTCATACTTTACAATTGTTTTGTCCTCTGATGGAATTCCTTTTTTTTATCATCCAGCACTCTTATATTCATACTCATATTTTCAAATTCTGCTCTCAGGAAGGAATAAAAAAAACCCATAAAGTAAAATCAATAACAATAATTATTCTCATTTTAAATCTGTATTTTATGCCAGGCATTGTGCTAGATACCTTACGTGTATTTATGTGAATACCCAATAAAATGATCATGAAGTAGGAATTACTCCTATTTGACAGAAAAAGCTTAGGTAGTTGTGTAATCTCAGAGGTAATATGTACCCAGTTCAGAATTCGAGCCCAGATTTACCGACTTCAAAGTCCACAGTCATAATCACTACATTTACCAACAGTATAAATGACATTGAATCTGTTAAATAAGAAATTCAACTGAGTAAATTATAAAGATCTAATTGGTTTTATTGAACAATTCATGAATCGGGCAGCATCCCATCCAGCAAGTAAAGGTGCTCTGAGGAGCTGTACGAAATGGAAGGATTTTGTAGGAGAGTGGGGCAAGAAAATTATTAGCAGAAGGAAAGGATTGTTTCAGGTAAGATGGCTTTCCTTTAGGAGAAGAGCAAAGGGTTTTACCATGTAGATTGCCTCATCTTTCTTAGAGGAATGGAGAGGATCAATGTGGCAGACTCTTTGGCATGATAGAAAAATTCTTGACTGACTGGTTTAAGATTACTTTTCTGGAGAAAGTTGAAATTTTAGATTATGATTTAAGCCCTGGTTTGGGAACTTGGCCTAAATCACCCCATTTGAGGCCTGTGGTTTCTTTCTTAACAAAGCTTGGGACATATGAATATTAATGTGGATCAAGACTATCAGTAGAGTGGGCAGTGCTAAGTATGAGATCTCACTTATTCTCCAGTAAATAAAGAGTTATATTGTATACAGTTTTTGACATTTCTCCAGATCAAAGCCAATCCATACAGTACAGCAGTGCTTGGGTTATAGAATCAAAAGGCTAGCACATTGAAATTAGCACATTGAAAATCTTAGGAATCATTCCTTTCAATATCCTCATTTTTTAGATGAAGTGACAGGGCTTGGGAAGGTATACAGTGACTTGCCTTCGTTCATAAAGACTAGTATACATGTGGTCTAACTCTACATTCTGGATTCTTTCTATCATCTCAGTTTATTTTCTTGAGCACATGTGAAGTAATGTCAGAAAGGAAACCCATGATCAGGGCAGAAGAACAAACCTAGTGTTGGGGATAAATTATTTTTCCTTCAATCTTCAAGGTCCTTCTAGCTGGACTAAGAATCAAATTGACATGAAGCAGATTAACAGAAGAAAATCATATTTAATCATGTAGGTATGGGGAATCCACACAGACATGGGAATTCCAAAGACTGTGAGGTGATATGATGCTTATACAGCTCTAAGAAGAGGGGAAGGGGTCTTACTAAACAAAGGGAAGAAAAACTATTAAAGGTGAGAGGAGATGTTTGGAAAACAAATTGACCTATTATGCAGATAATTTTTTTTTTGTAAAGAGGAATCTGTTAAGAGCTCTTTTCCTGGTACAGGTAGGCAGTTGAAGGGGAGGTAAAGAGCTTTTCCTGAATTTGCTGGGTTTTAGTTGCTTTTAATTCAAAATGTTGCTCATGCCAAAGTGGCCCATCTTGGGACTGCCTGCCTTTGGCCCCAACACTAGTATTAAAATTATGTCATGGAATAAAGAAATAAAAAGCAAGGGAAGGGAAGACAAGAGAAAGTAAGGACTAAGTTAGCTAACAAAGAAAAAAATTTCTCACCATATCCACCGTCTAAAATTTCACCTGCCTTTGATATGTAGGATTTTATTACTCCAGATAACATTTTAAAGAAAGGAGCAATATAAATTATAATCCCTCTTTTTAAAAATAGACCTAACATAACTTGCTTCAAGTGTCTCTTCACTCTACATAGTAGATATCCTAAAGGTTTATTACAGTGCAATTTGAGATCAGTGGATATGCTGTGTAGAAGTGGTCTCAACAAAGCCAGAGAGGAGTCACGTTGACCACTGAAAATCCCAAGAGTGTGACAACAGCACTTCTGGGGCTGTGGGAGAGAGTTCCCTGTAGTCCTGAGATGTTAAGATAGTTACTGAGTCAGATTTTAGGTGCTAGAACAATACCCAGTGCCCCGTAGTGCCTGCTGACGTTTAAGGGAATCTAATTCTTAGGATTCAAATGTAATGATCAAATGGACTTCTCATTCTGTTAATAGGAAGACAGATTGCCAAACTGCTGTCTTGCTAGTCTAGAAAAAGAACACCGTAACATATCATGAAACTCCACTGTCTTAGAAAGAATTATACATAGCATATTTAATGTCAGGCTTAATCCTGGGTTAAAAAATTTGTAAAAATATACCTATGTCATTTACCATCTTCTTTGTTTTAAACCTACTACCTATAGGTATTCAACTTCATCCTTGGAAATGACTGACCACAGGACTCAGAATTTTATTTAAAATAGTGTGTGCATGTGCGTACACACGTATGCATGTGTGCTATTATGGTGTGTTTTGATTTCTTAAAAGTAACAGGCACTCGTGTAATTCAGTTGCCATCAGTTAGGTGAGGCTGAACCAATAATAAATCTTTAGTCTTCAGGTTACTTTTCGGTCAAAAACTATAAATTACTTCGTGTTTTAGTCAAGAACTATAGATATTAAGAGGTGAAGTGTCGGGGCACCTGGGTGGCTCAGTGGGTTAAAGCCTCTGCCTTCAGCTCAGGTCATGATCTCAGGGTCCTGGGATGGAGCCCCACATTGGGCTCTCTGCTCAGTGGGGAGCCTGCTTCCCCCTCTCTCTCTGCCTGCCTCTCTGCCTACTTGTGATCTCTCTCTCTGTGTCAAATAAATAAATAAATAATCTAAAAAAAAAAAAAAAAAGAGGTGAAGTATCAAGTTTGTGAGGAAAAGCATCCCCTCAGGTGGAAAATTCTCTATAGTAAGTTAATGTTCAGTGATATTTAGGTACCCATTTTGGTAAATCTGTAAAGGCCACTCCTCATTGGGAAATTAAGAGTTAAGTGACTAGAAGAAAATGCTTTTAAATACGATTGAAGTTTTTTTTTTTTTTCCAGAAGACCACACAAAATTAATCTATTTAGCAATATCTATGTCACATGGTAATGGTTAAAGCACATTGTATTTTGAATTCTCAAGTGGTGAGTATTCAGAAATGTACCATTGCATACAGCTAAACAAAAATAAATGAGTTTTCTAAAGGCGACAAGAGATCAGTTTGGGTATCAGAAAAATTGTGTATTTCTGTGGGGTCCCATTAATTTTACCTTCCAAAGGACAAAATTTCTAGCTTACCCTGTTTTTTTACCCAGATAATTTTGAAACTTTCCTTGTTAGTCTGAATATAATATTGTGGTAAATTTTTTAAAGTTAATGTACTAACATTATATAGGGTCACAGATGAAACATTTCTCTGCCATGAGATCCTGAATTGATGACTGAAATAATAGGCAAAAATCATATAGTTTCTACATAAGTTTAACTACATCAAAAGTATTTTCACTTCATACATTTTAGTATGTAAAGTGTTTTCATAAACAGCATATAGGCAACAAATTGCAAAGAGACAGAAAAGATCAGATAGCTTGGAAAAAATATTCCTGAACCTGACCAGCTTAAATTAGGTGTGGGTAGGTTAGACTTGATTTTATTTATTTGTTTGTTTGTTCATTGATCTATAGTAACAAAGAAAATCTTACCTCACTGACAGCTATTCATTAACATATTTAAAAGATGCAAATAGATCTTTCAGACTTTTCCTACCTTAAGTATGAAGAATTTTCTTCACTAGAATTCTACATTAAATGCCTTGAATGCACAATGATATAACTTCATTGACTCATTCTGAGGACAATATATTATGCCCTCTTTACCATAATTAGTACAGATTTCTTCTTTCAACCTTATGCCCAAATGATGTTCATTTATCACAAGTGGACTTGTACACACATACACTAACTAAGCCTTTATGTGGTAAAAAGAATTTAATTCTAGTGTTAAAGTCTAACAGCAAATAGCAGAAACTTTCTTAGGGGTTTTGAGACGTGGTTAAAAAGTGAGGAAATGGTATTGGGATTTTGTTAGCTGATAGGAAAAGAAATCTTTCAGCTATCACAAGTGATGTCAGAAAGATATTTCTGTGAACAGAGAACACAGCAGGATTTACTTACAGGTTGTCAGGGGCAGGGCTGGTGAAGCTCTTCCTTGTGGTATTCATTCATTTCTTGACTGCTGTTACAATTATTTGCTTCAGCCAACATGATCTGAAATGCATACAAAAAAGCATACAAGTATTCAAATTTTCAATGAAAATCTCAATCCTAATTAACTATAAATCAGTAAAGCTGGGTAGCCTGAGGTAGGTTAAAATGAGAACTTTGTACATGAAAGGCTACATATGCCCCTAAATCTAAGAATTTCCTAGTTGCAAACCTCCAGATCACTACATGCAACTTCCTTGACTTCAATTACCTTCCTAAGGGAAGTTGAGAGTAGGTTAACCAAGCCAAACACAAGTTCGTGTCATCAGCAGTAAATTTTTTGCGTGTTTTCTTGGTGGGTTGTTTTTGGGGTTTGGGGTTTTTTTGGTTTTTTTTGTTTGTTTTTTATTTTGTTTTGTCCATATAGCAGAAGCCATAGATCTCAATGGGAGTAGACTACTGGCCCTGTCATTTGAGAATGTGCAGTGAACAGTTAGAATTTATGCCCTCTTGGTTTAGCTGAATTAGACCCCTGGGGTATAATTAGACCTAGAGGGAGCAGTGTTCCTTTAGCACTTTCTTTGTGCCATGCTTAAGAGACTAAGCATGTATGGCTTCATCAAGTTATTAGTATGATTCTATTCTTTTCACTTGTAAGGCTTTAAGTGTTTTAAAGACAATGACTATGATTTATACTTCCTTTTTTTAAGATTTTATTTATTTATTTGACAGAGAGAGAGAGATCACAAGTAGGCAGAGAGGCAGGCAGAGAGAGAGGGGGACGTAGGCTCCCCGCTGAGCAGAGAGCCCGATGTGGGGCTCTATCCCAGGACCCTGAGATCATGACCCGAGCCAAAGGCAGAGGCTTTAACCCACTGAGCCACCCAGGCGCCCTGTGACTTATACTTCTTTATAGGAGTATTTATAGTATTGGCAATCACTGCGTATTGCAAATAATGTATACTCCAAAAATATATAATTGCTTTAAAAAAAGAGATAAGGGGGCACCTGGGTGGCTCAGTGGGTTAAAGCCTCTGCCTTCAGCTCAGGTCATGATCCCAGGGTCCTGGGATCGAGCCCTGCATCGGGCTCTCTGCTCAGTGGGGAGCCTGCTTCCCTTCCTCTCTCTCTGCCTGCCTCTCTGCCTACTTGTGATCTCTGTCAAATAAATAAATAAAATCTTAAAAAATAAATAAAAAATAAATTAAAAAGATAAGTTATGCTATTGAAGAACAGACAGGAGGGAAGAAATTCTCAAACACTTGACAAGGAGAGACTATTTCAAACATTCACAAAGATTCCTGTCTTGAGCCTCATGTCCTAAATGGACTTTCGATTAGATTCACTGGTTTTGTTTATTTTCATTTCTGCTCATCTCAAGTCAGAGGTAAGTTGACACTGGCAAATGAATAATCATATGTACATTTCCAGTGGGAAGCATAACACCTGGATATCCGAAGTTATATTCACCTCTCTTCAAATTGGAAGATAGTCATCAAGGCCATAATATAAATAGCAGCTTCCCAAACAGGACTGCGCGCACATTTGGGAAGACCATGGAAGTCAGGGGCTGGCCAGACCTCAGCCCCCCTTGCTAATCTGATGTAACAGTCACATTTTTTTAACCAAGCCAGATGCTGTATCTGAACATTTCCCCTTTTTTGATTATTTTATTTAATTCTACATAGAAGTTTGAATAAGTTCTCATAATCCATATTACCATGTTTATATAAAAACTGAGGAGTTAAATAAAACCACTGAGTATGATTTGGCTCTGTACAATTTAATATGAAATCTTCTCTTCTCAAAATAGAAAGCTCTTTTGGTATTTTATAAATACCAGACATAACAGTTCACTGTTTATTCACCCTTCTTTGAAAAGTAACTCACTGAAGAAAAGATTGACCATTTAGAATCTTTCTTTTTCTTTCTCTCTCCAGTGAATTGACTGTGTTGAGTTTGAACCAAAACTACATACTATAGGCAAGTAATGGAGGAGTCTGCAAGTCTTCACTTTCTGACATCTTTTTGAGAGAAAAATATGATCCTGTCTTTCTGATTTTCTCCTTTTATGTTACGATATTATGGTAGTTTCTGCACACTGAACTACAGGACCCTAACATTACATTAGTAAAGGTATTTACTATAATATTTACAAGATTACCTTTATTGCCTATTGTGCAGAGAATAGATTGGGGTATGTGGTTTCGTCTCTTAAGCTTATTAAATGATAATATAGATATCAATCATACTTCAAATAAAATATGACTGGGAGATTAAAATATATGTAGCCTGGGGTTAACCTGTAGGACAATCTCAATCATGTTCTTCAATAGCTACTCTTGCCTGTATATTCAATAAATAAAAATAACATCTCTGAGCTTGTCTGGTGATTCGGTGATATGGTCATGCAGAGAAATTGATGTTATACTTGGTAAAATGTTAGTTTCCTTGGAAATTACTTGTCTTAATTATTCTGTATTATTTCATCTCTCGACTATATAACCATCTCATTTTCTTAAAGCTAACCTTTAACTTCTTTTTATTTTTAACAAAATATTTTAATAAAGTATTTGAATAAATTGGTTTTTATGAGTCTTTTATTCACAAAACAATTTCTGAAGGTTGTATATCAGAATGTCATAAAAAAAAATTTGGCAGTGCATATTGAGTAAATCTTGCTCAAGGTATCTGTGGTATAACCTGTGTTAGCTCAGGGTGCCATAACTACATACCATAGACTGGATAATTTGAACAACAGAAGTTTATTTCTCAGAGTTCTAGAGGCTGGAGGTCCAAATTCAGGATGCCAGCCTGAACTGTTTCTGATAAGGACTTTCTCCCTGGCTTGCAGATGGCCACTTTATCACTATGTGCTGACATAGCCTTTCACTAGTACATATGCATGGACAGAGCATGAGAGAAAGTTCTCTTCCTCTTATAAACCCACCAGTCGTGCTGAATTAGGATCCTACTCTTAGCACCTCACTTAAATTTACCTACTAAAAGCACTGTGTCCAAATACAATCTCATTGAGTTTAGGGCTTCAACACATGAATTTGAGAGAGACACAATTCAGTCCATAGCATTCCGATTTCTATACATTTCTAATTTGTATTCTACTAATGACAAGTGTTTTCATAATTGATTGCTTAACTGAAAAATCATTTGAGTGTGTTTTTATCACTTGTAGAAAACTTCTTATATATCTGGCAGTATACTCGTATACTCGTACTGAAGTTTTGAAGATTAAAAAGCATTATTCTTGTCCACCAGGAGTCCAAGTGTAGTGGGAAATCAGTCAAGTACAAAGAATCACTGTACGGTATCGTTAATTGCTATAATCTGGAGACTTGATGAGCAGTAGAATTCAGATAAATGAAAAAATGGAAGAGGGGAAACAAGGTGTAAATCCATAAGGATGTAGAAGGCAACTTGAGACAATTGATGTTTATAGAATACTCCAACCAACAATAGCAGAATACTCATTCTTTATATGCTCAAATGTAGCATTTATTAAGCTATATTTATGCTGATATAAAAAGCAAGTCTGAAAGAATTTAAAAGGATTGGAAGTCATAAAGAGTATTTCTGTGACAAACCAGAACTAAATTAGAAGTCTATGACAGAAAAATATCTGAAAACCTCCAAATATAAGAAGAAATCATAACAGATATTGAAAATATTTTAATCCAAATAAAAAATTTTTTCAATATATCGAAATTTGCTTCATGCAGCTAAATCAGTGTTTGGCCTCAGTCTTTCCAGGGTTATATTAGTTCAAATCCTTGGATGACCAAAGGTTAGGGAAAAATCAAGCACTTCTGTTTTTCGGGGAACCATTGGGGAGGAAGCTGATGTGTAAATTGTAAGGTGGGTGAGTATAATTATCTTCACTGCTTTATTGGAAAATAATTTTCATCTGAAAAAAATGTACCCATTTTAAACTATAGTTTGATAAGTTTGGGCAAATGAACAGGGTGATGAAACCATCATCACATCAAAATATGGGACATTTTTGTCATGTGAAAAATCCATCCTGGGTCACTTTGAACTTGATCACAACCCCGATTCCCAGCCCTTGGCACCTGTGGACCTGCATTCTGTTCCTATAGTTTTGCCTTTTCTAGGATTTCTTAGAAAAGTAATCATTGAGTATGTAGTCTTTGTAGTTGGCTTTTTATACTTAGCATCATGTTGTTGCCTTTCATCCATGTTCTATATATTCATATCTCCCCCTCTTTATTCCTGAACAGTGTTCATTTTTGAAGACCTATACAATTTATTTTGCTTGTTAGACATTTGAGTTGATTCTAGTTTGGGGGTCTTATAAATAATGCTCCAACATACATTTGTTTACAAGTCTTTGCATGGATATAAGTTTTCATGTCTTTTGAATGTGTTGCTGGGCCCAGCAGTAAGTGTAAATTGCCCAGTCTCTTTTCCTGTCCTGAATTCTACCCTTGGACCCTGAGTGGGCTGGGGAATGCATTCAGTCAAAAGTGAGAGTACTCAGAAATCTCACCAGGAGTTGGTTTCTCTTTCAAAGGTAGATCCCCTTTTAGTCTCTGTCTGCTTTTTCATAGACTTCAGGGAGCTCCCATGTTCATGGGTAGTTTATAGACAGCCAAGATTTTAGCAGCATTTGTATTTAGATGTTTAAATATCAGTTCTTCTGTGGCTATTTTGCTTATAGGATTTCCCCCTTAAATATCCAACTGGTCTGCTGCCTTTTACTTAATTATCAGCCACCTTGAGCTGCTAAGGCCATATTTCTTCACCTGGTTGGAGGAGGTGTGGTAACTTGTGAAGTTACTTGTGAAGTTACTTGTGAAGTTCACAAACAGTAACTTATGAAGTTACTACTCAGGATGAGAAAACTACAGACTCACAATTCTTACCCAATACAGCAGTCATAGTTGAAAGTAAGCTATTCCCAAGATTTTTCACAACTTCATAATTTCCAGTGCCTTCAAGTAGTTTCTTTTTTAAATAATTTTGTTCAGATTCATAATTTTTATCTGTAGGAAGGATTTCCCATCCTTAGCAGAAAGGTTTAATTTCTTTTTTTAATTTATAGTACTTAACAAAGAGTGTCTAGAAAATATTCACCAAATAGTAAGTAGTAGTTATTTTATATTGGAAGAATTTTAGATAATTCAGATAATTTTTCTTTTTTATACTTTTCTATATTTTTTGATCTTTCAATTATACTGTTACAATCAGGAAAAAAAAACATTCCATTTTATTGCTTTCATTTTGTAATAGTCTGCAATAACAAGAACACTGGAAGTTGGAGCTGAGATGTAATTTTAGAGACTGCTTAAGTGCTTTAACAAACAGGAGAGAATTATTTTGTAATTAGTATAGTTTTATGTCTAATGCAAAACCTCCTGTTAAGGTGGTACTTGAAAAGATTTGTTGGGCTTTCACTCCTAAGTAGTTTAAAATTTTGTCTTATTTAGGCTATTAATTTGTATTAGTATAACACATTTTTAATAACAGAAAATAATGTAGGTTCGTGTTGTCTGATTAATTTTAGTTATTAATATAATTTAATAGCTTCTGTAAAGGTCACAGTATTATTTCTATGGGAGCATCTTCTGACCTGAGAAAAAATACAAGGAGATTATAATAGCTATTACTCATTGAGAATTGACCAACTACCAGCCATTGCTCTAAACACTTTACACATTTTTAAACCATTAAATTTCTTAACACCCTTATCAAGTGGCTTCAAATCTGATTCTCTTTTTATAGTTTAAAAAATAGATTTAGGGAGACTGAGTATTGTTCTAGGGTCACCAACCTGGTACATGGCAGAGCGGCAGTTCCCTAGATTTGAAACCAGGCAGACCGGCTCTGTGTCCACCATCTTTACACCACACCACATATACTGTGGAAAAATGTAGATTTGGGGATGGGGAATGGGATCTCATGGTCCTTCTCTCTCAGAATTAAATGGGAGAAATTTTCCAAATTTCCAAAGGAAGGTAGAGATTTCCTTCTTTAAAGATCTCAGAAGGCTAAATTGGGCTAACATTTTCCCAGGATGCTTTGGATAGGTCCAAATTAAAGAAAATATGATTTTGAAAATTCCTTCCAGATCTATATAATTCAGTATCTTTGTTCACAACTCTTCTGGCCTAAGTAAAAATTTAGAAGTAAATATTTTCTAACACCCTGCACCCCAGAAGCTACTTTTTTTTTTTTTAACCTTGGCAACTCAGTTCTCCCTTAATTTAGATTTTATTATGTCTTAAGGTCAGTTTAGTGGAAAGAGCACAGTTGTAGTGTATAGCAGTGTACAGAAGCCTCTCCTTTTTCTCCATTAACCATTCTTTTCTCTCTTACTAATAAAATCTTTTGAGTTTTAACCACATAAATGACTGCCTGGCCAAATTACATTTTCTTGCTTCCCTTTTGGGTAGATGTATCAGTATGACTAACTTCTGACCAAAGTAGTGTAAACGTAAATGAGATAGTCAATCAAAGTCACATCTTTTAAAAGAAAAGTGCTTATTTTCCCCATTCCCCCCTTTTCTTCCCTGTTCTGCATGCTGGAAAAATGGATGTAAGTCGTTCAATTGCCTTGGACCGAAGATCAAAACCATATAATGAGAATGTCAGGGTCAACCTATCTGCCCTGGATAATTTTCTGTACAGCTAAATGAGAAAAAAAAATGTCCTTCTATGTTATTTAAATGACGTATTTTAAGTCTATATTATTTCAACTGTGTATTTTGTTATGTCTTTGTTACAACAGTGTAGCCAGTATCCTAATGTAAAAGTTAGTACCTGAAAGTGGGGTATCATTCCAATAAATCCCAAACTATGTGCTACTGGCTTTGCCAGCAGGTGGTGGAAGCCAAGGGGACATGTATTGTTATCCAGAAGGCTGGTGGCTGTTGTCATGCTAGGGCAAAACATTTAGTAAACAGTTACCTGTGATAGTTTTAGAGGTAGGCCACATCTTTACTAGAGCTGCAGCTCCAGTGTCAGTGGCTAGAAAAAGTAAAAGTGTTGGTGTACTTTAGCCGATGATTTCTGCTTTTAGTAACTAGGAGAGAAATGGATTTAGTCAATTAACCAATTGGCAAGCAAAAATTGAAAGTAACAAAACCATTCTAATGGAGTATTCTCTGCCTTATTAATCAAAATAAGCACTGATCCTAAAGTATAAGGATATGATATTTTTTCACAGGAAGGTGTTTTTTGTCATGAAACCAGTGTCAGTGTCACTAAAGAGGCCACAGTAATGATCTTTTGAAGTCAAGATTGCATCTGGATTAGAAATAGAGAGGCCATCTCCAGTTGAGAGAAAAGACTGATTGGAAGCTTAATTTTTATTCACTCTTCCACCTGCCAGCTCTTTTGGTAATTTAATTGTCAAAGGGTGAATTTATTGGAAAGAAAAGGGTGAAATATCAAACTGATTTTAAAAAAAGAAATGTTAGTATCTGTGTATGACAAACCATTGTTAAATCACTAAAATTTTAAATAACACAAATACCTTCTATTACAAAAAAAAAAAAAAAAAAAAAAATTTCAAAGAGTGCCTGGGTGGTTCAGTTGGTTTAGCATCCAAGTCTTTTTTTTTTCTTTTTCTTTTTTTTTTTTTTTTAAGATTTTATTTATTTATTTAAGAGAGAGAGCATGAGCTAGGAGAAGGTCAGAGGGAGAAGCAGACTCCCCATGGAGCCCGATGCGGGCCTCAATCCCAGGATCCTGGGATCATGACCTGAGCTGAAGGCAGTTGCTTAACCAACTGAGCCACCTAGGAGCCCATAGCATCCAACTCTTTATTTCAACTCAGGTCCTGATCTCAGGATCATGGAATCGAGCCCCATGTCAGGCTCTGCATTGGGCATGGAGCCTGCTTAAGATTCTCTCTCTCCCTCTCCTTCTGCCCATCCTTGTGCGTGCTCTCCCCGCCACCCGACCCCAAAAATCAATCTAACTCAACTGAGTTCAGTAATTTGGACCTTAGAAGGTTTGAAAAGCCAAATACATCTGAACCCCAAATAGCAGAAGAGAAGATGGTTGCTGGGAGCCTTTCTAGAAATTGCCATATTAAGTGTTCTTTGTCAGAAAATTGGAGCAACTGGCAACCAAGGGCAGTTTAAAGATACTGTCCTTCCATCCAAGCTACTGTTTCAGATGGCCTCAAGGTAAATGCCATTAAATTGAGATGGGTGAGAGAGTAGTCTGAGCCAAGAAACTAGTATATAAATGAACACCTAAAGTCATAAAAACTACAACCAGAGAAGATAACATTCATTTTGATTACTTCAGATGGAAGTCACCAGAATCAAAGTGATGAAATCATTGCTAACTGCCAGTCCTGACACAAATCTGGCCTATGGTTGCTGAACCTCTAAAACAACCTGTATCCCAGAGTCTGCACCAGCAGTATAAGGCTACAAGGAAATATCCCTCAGCCCCACTTTCATTTGAGACCCCAGAGAAAAACTATAAGAAGACAAAGGAAGGGACTAAAGAGGACAAAGGAGTTATTTCTAGAACCTGTGGCAAACTGAGCTAACCAAGGAATTTACACAGCATGAAGTCTTCAAAATCCATGATTTTGTGACTTGTTTTTCCTTCTTCTGAATTTGAGTATTTGTTGTAGTTAGATTGTTTCTAACCACCCCCCCCCCCATCGTATATCAAGTATGTATGTGGAGGGCACATATCTGTTAGTTTATAAGTCACAGGATCACAGGTGGCCACTTCTTATGCTGGAAAGCACTGTGCTTCACCCAGTTATATGGACTTCTTGTTGGCTGTATCTGGATTCTCTCCATTGAAGAAAGCATGAGAATGCTTATATCACAATAAAGATATGTATTGGCATGTGGGTGGCCAGACATAACACCATGGAAGTGACTGCTAGTTATCCTTTCCGCCCTCCTCCTTTATTAATAAACCGTCACTGGTAAAATGTGAATGGTTAGGTAGAGGCTGCATTTCCCAGCCATCCTTGAAAGTAGGTGAGAGCACATTTCTAAGATCAGGCCAATGGATTGTGAGTAGATGTAATAAATGCAACTTCTAGTCATGGCTGTTAGATGAAAGTTTCTTGCTATTCCCTTTCTCAGCTCTGCAGGTCTGCTCTATGTGACATAAAGTCACATGGATTTTGAGCAAGGAAGGATTTGTCACAAGTGAAGCTCTCCTATGGCATCCTAGTCTTTACCTGAAACAGTTACTTCTTCCCACAGTTCTTTTTTAACTGGCCACATGCCTTGTAGGCAAACCTTCCTGAGCCCGAGTATGTTCATCTCCAAAAGGAAGTATCTTCTCTTTCTATTCTCTGTAGGTGATTCATATTCTAAGAAGTCTGAAAGCATTTTACCATACACAAATTTAACATCATTTTTAATGAGATAC
This sequence comes from Enhydra lutris kenyoni, assembly GCF_002288905.1. Taxonomy (NCBI): domain Eukaryota; kingdom Metazoa; phylum Chordata; class Mammalia; order Carnivora; family Mustelidae; genus Enhydra; species Enhydra lutris. Next base: position 24,794,771 of record NW_019154111.1, read on the forward strand.
AGTTTAACCACTTTAAAAATGATATAGAAACACAAATTAGGACAACTGAAGTTCTTCACATTAAACGGTTCTTTTCCTGAGAAACAATCATACAATTTTTGGTGTCATTTCTTATGAATTATTCAAAAGAAATATAGCTAATATATAATGAGATGTTCATAAAATGTTGCTCATTTCTTTTTAACAGAAAAAAATATAAAAGCTCCATAATGGAAGAGTAATTAAACAAACAATTGTAAGTCATCTTTATAAAACATAATACAGTCAAGTGGTGTTGGATATATTACTTTTGCCTTCCAGATCCTCCCTTCTCTGTGCCCCAGGCAGCTGACCTGCTTGGACTTTTTCAGCAGGTTTCCTTTTCTGGTCACGGCGATGAGAAATACTGGCAGGGGATCAGAGGGAAGGAGAGGAGTGGGGCATGGGGCTGTCTTTCTCCAGATTCCCTCTTGGCAGCATCACTGCAAGGTGTGGTACTCTCCACCCAAAGTGAGGGCTCCTGTCACGCAGACCTCCACACAGAGCACTTTTCACCTGCAGGTTGAGTAGTTGTTCTCAACCCTTGTCTCTTCAGTCCTTGGGTTGGGAGCACTCACCTGGTTAGTAACGCAGGCTTCCTGTACTCTACCACCTCCAGCCCACATTTTTCTGAAGTGTCCTTTTATTGAACTATCCCTAGATGACCTAATTTGAGTGTGCCCTCTGTTTTCTTCTGGGACTGTGGCTGGTGTACAGGTAGAAAATAGGATTTTATATACTATGACCATTATATAAAATACAGTACATAAGATTGAAAATCAAAAAGAAAGAAAGCAATGGAATACAATGTTACAGTGCTAAGATTAAAGGTGAACATATTTCTTTCTTAATTACATTTCCTATTAGGTTAGAGTTATTAAAAAAATGTAAAATTGTTGCTAGGATATTTTGTCAGGTGGATTTTCTTAGCTTTGTTTTACTACCTAGATAAGAATGAATCATTAACATATTGAATTTATGTAAATCACTTTAATCATCTGCTTTCCTTTTTCTGTTTCTGTGCCGCAGAGACTTGCTAGAGAAAGTTTTGGAAGCAAGCTGACATGATTTTAGTCAGTTTTTCCGCTTTGAGCAAAGGGAACAGATTCTGGCTGATTTCACCAGAGACATTTATTAGTTATATATCAGGAGCATATGCATTTGTTGGGAAAAGAACAAAGCTCAGGACTAAGCTTCGAGGAGCATGCTCCAAATTGCACAATGTCCTAGTATGTCTTTTAATGTGTCCTAATGTCTTTTTATCATAATTCACTGAAGCTAGATCTTCCAGCTTATCTTGACTGATGATGCCCAAGTATTTAACTTTGCTACAAACTCAACTGTTGCCTTGCTGTGTGCGTCTGCATAACAGCCACCACTGCCTGGTAAAGCCAAATGGCCCTGCCACCATTCTCACTGCAGAGTGGACTCTGGGTGCACTCCAGCTGCACATGGCTCTCTCTCAACCTGAAGCCATTTCCTCTCACACAGTTGGTGCAGTCTGGTGATGCACTTGCATTTTAGCATGGAGGGCAGTGGGAAATTGAATTTCAGTTTCTTTGTTGAGGGAATAATAAATGGGTAGCCCTTCAGTATGGAAGGTACATTAGTTTACACAGCTGTCAGTACCATAGACTGGGCGGCTTAAATAATGAAAGTTAATTTTACAGTTCTTGGGGCTGTAAGTCAGTTTCTTCTGGGAGCTTCTCCTTGGCTTGCTGATAACTACCTTTTCTCTGTCTTCACATGTTCTTTCCTCTGTGTGTGTCTGTGTCCTAATCTCTTATAAGGACAGCAGTCATATTGGATTAAGGCCTACTCCAATAACCTCATTTTAACTCAATTACTTCTTTAAAGACCCTTTCTCCAAATACAGCCATCCTGTGAGGTATTGGGGGTTAGGATATCAATATGAGAATTTGGGGCTGACATATTTCAACCCATAACATAAGGGTATTTGAAAATCATGGCAACTAAATGCAATTTATGATCCCAGGTTAGACTTTGGATTAGAGCAATATTGCTATGAAGGACAGAATTGGAACAATTACAAATATTTTTAAATGGACCGTATATTAGATAATTATGTTTTATCAGTGCTAAAGTTACTAAATTGGATCATCATACTGTGGTCATTCAAGAGAAGGCCTTTGCTTTTAGGACATGAATACTTAAATATTTAGAAGTAAATCGCTGTGAGATTGACTTGCAAATATTTCAGAAGCAAAGAGAAAATATACTAGGTAATATTGTCCTATTGTAATTTAACAAAAAGCTCAAATTTTTTCAAAACAAAGTTTTGGTTTTTTTTTTTTTTAAGATTTTATTTATTTGACAGAGAGAGATCACAAGTAGAGAGAGAGAGAGAATGAGGAGGAAGCAGAGAGAGAGAGGAGGAAGCAGGCTCCCTGCCTAGCAGAGAGCCCAATGTGGGACTCGATCCCAGGACCCTGAGATCATGACCTGAGCTGAAGGCAGAGGCTTAACCCACTGAGCCACCCAGGCAGCCCCAAAACAAAGTTTTTTAAAAAGGTACTAGAAAGTTGCAAAGAAATGGTACTGGAAAAATGCAAAAAAAAAAAAAAAATTACACTAATCGACCATTGATTTCCTATCAATATATACTGTTTTTCCATGCTTAAGTTTCTGAAATAAACCATTCCTGCTAAATATAATGCAACTGTCACTCTTCTGAATAAATATGGGGAGAATTAGAGGTTTACTCAGTGATAGGGAAATTCCAGGTGATGACAAATTCCGTGGAGATAGATGACAGAACTCCAGTGAGGGTGCAGGTCATTATTATTGAGCAAATCATCAAAGTGTGAGGCTGAGGTATTAAAAGATGTAGGAGGTACTTTACAAGATAAGAGGATGCATTTTGTTGGCTGGCAGATAGTAAGACAGGCTTCAGAATACCGGAGGAACGTGAAGAAGTGACCTGGAAGTTAGTCGAATCGAATGTTGGAAAAAATGTATAGGAGGGTGAGCTAGTTATATGTCACATATGTCAAAAGAAAGATGTAAAACTGGAGGAGAAATACCAACAACATTCTGCTTTATAATATGTTGGACATGAGAGAAGCAGGGGTCTCCATTTTGAGAGCACCACAAGAGAGGCAGTGGAAAGATCAAGTTTCAGGTCAAGAAAAGAAAGAGGGAGAGGTGGACATGTTACTTGAACTTGTGAGCTATAGAAGAACTTGTTACTGATGGGTCAGAGATCATAAAAATCACTGAGCAATGTTAAATAGAAATATGTATGCAAAGTGTCCTCTTATCATTAATTTTTTTTTACAGTTGCCCAAAGAGATATTCTAACTTTCTTTTAATCCTTAAATAAGCTTATCTTTGAGACAGTGTTGTGTGATGCTTAAAGTTTCTCCAAAACAATCAGGGAAACATTAGGATTTTCTTTTCATGGTTGTTAGATTATATGTCTCAAAATTTTACCATTTAAGGATTTGTCTCTTTATAAGAATTAGAACATTCTCATCTGAATTAATTTTTTAAAAATTTGATGGAAAAAGGACAAAACACAGTACAGCATAAACTTGAAAAATATGTGTAGATTCATTGGCAGAAGATTATTTTGACATCAGCAAAGAAGAGATCATAGAAGATGATTTTAAGGAAAAGCTAATGTGACCTTCAAGGAATTTGGTCTCTACCATGTGCAGTTATCAGAGAGTTCCCTGACTCCAAGTGTTTATTCACATCTGTCAGCTAAATCATAGATCCAAATGCAAAACGTAATATTCAGGAACATTATGTGGATTTGTGACACTCCCTGGAGGACTTTGGGTCCATAAAGCAATGAATGGATTATAAGAAGACATAAATATGGTATTTTCAGCTATGACAGATGCAATCTTACTCCAATGTTATTTATATTATATAAAGGAAAACTGAACCTATTTTCCTCAGTCGAACTGAGAGGAGGCACCCTTAGGGATGAATAAATGAATAGCTTGCTATTAATTTCCAATTCCTTTGAATACATCTTTGAAAACGTCATGTTTTAGAGATTTTTTTTTAAGATGGCTGATGTTTGTTTATTTATTTATTTATTTTACATGTGTGGGAGAGAGAAAAAATGGAACCAAAAGGAAATGTGAGATTGAATTGTGATGGTAGCTGAATAATAATTTTTTCATTTTGCCATTATCCCAAATCATGCAAAATTTATCTATCTTTAGATTTTAATGGACAAGTGAACACTCAGACTGGGTTCTATGAAACCTGCTTTGAGTCTTTAACATACTCTGAATCCTTGTCCTTGGTTCATTTTAGGGAGGTGGGATTCATGGCATTCTGGAAAGAGCCTGGGTCTTGAATTTAGAGGAGCAATGTTCTATTTTTTTTTTTTTAATTCTGTTATGTTAGGGACCATACAGTACATCATTAGTTTTTGATGTAGAGTTCCATGATTCATTGTTTGCATATAACACCCAGTTATGCAATCCGTGCCCTCCTTAATACCTATCACCAGGCTTACCTATCCTCCCTTCCCCCCTCCCCTCTAAAACTCTCCATTTGTTTCCCAGAGTCCATAGTATCTCATGGTTCATCTCCCACTCAGTTTCTCTCCCTTCATTTTCCCCTTCTCCTAAGGTCCTCCATGCTATTCCTTATGCTCCACAAATAAGTGAAACATATGATAACTGATTTTCTCTCTTTGACTTATTTCACTTAGCATAAACTCCTCCAGTCCCATCCAAGTTGATGCAAATGTTGGGTATTCATCCTTTCTGGATGGCTGAGTAATATTCCATTGTGTATATGGACCATATCTTCTTTATCCATTCATCTGTTGAAGGACATCTTTCCTCTTCCCACAGTCAACAAAACAATGAGGCAACCCACAGAATGGGAGAAGATATTTGCAAATGACACTACAGACAAAGGGCTGATATCCAAGATCTATAAAGAACTTCTCAAACTCAGCTCCAAAAAACAGATAATCACGTCAAAAAATGGGCAGAAGATGTGAGCAGACACTTCTCCAAAGAAGACATAGAGGTGGTTAACAGACACATGAAAAAGTGTTCATCATCATTAGCCATCAGGGAAATTTAAATCAAAACCACACTGAGAGGGTGCCTGGGTGGCTCAGAGGGTTAGGCTTCTGCCTTTGGCTCAGGTCGTGGTCTTGGGGTCCTGGGATCGAGCCCCACAACGGGCTTTCTGCTCAGCAGGGAGCCTGCTTCCCCCTCTCTCTCTGCCTGCCTCTCTGCCTACTTGTGATCTCTCTGTTAAATAAAGAAATAAAAAATCTTAAAAAAATAAAACAAAACAAAAATGGACACTGAGATACCACCATGTATCAGTTAGAGTGGCAAAAATCAACAAGGCAAGAAACAACAAATGTTGGAGAAGTTGTAGAGAAAAGGGAACCCTTTTACACTGTTGGTCAGAGGAGCGAGGTTCTGGTATTAACTCTACCTGGCCTGTATCTTTATACACACTTGTAGACCTAGGATGGACTGAGGAGATGCCGTAAACCTCTCTGACTCCTGAGTTTGATACTTTGATCTAATCAAGATGTCCCACATCTTTTTTAGTATGTCAGTCATCTGAAAATTTTGGAAAACAATCATCATTAGAGCAGTAGGGGCTTAGTCATTGTATAAATGCTATTTTCATAATATTTAAAACTTGGGCCAGATATTAAAGAAATTGCTATGAATAAGTTTTCTGTATTCAGCTGTTTTTTTGTTCAAAATAGAGAAGAAGAGCTGGATACATAATTCATAACTGTTACTTAAGATAAGCACAGCTTAGATTAGAACTTTACCTTTATATCTTGCCAAGAGATGGATAAGAATATGCTCTTTCATTATTACAGTTATGAATGGCAAAATGCTAATCAGGTGGAATTAGAGAAAAATTTAATATTCTTATTCCAAAAATCAGAATCAATCAGAATCGTGGTGTTTTGTGATGTGAAATTGTTTGGTTTCAAATAATTCTCTGGTGAGAGGTGGCAGTCATATTTTGAATCCCTGAAATCTTGGTAAAATTGTTAAAAGGTATTTCATTAAATCAGGATTACAAAATTAAAGATACTCCCTTTCCTTTAATCTCCAACTCTCCAACCCTCACTTAAAAGCTCTGTTCTAAAGAAAACTACCAGGATTTGTCCACCCAGGGAAAAAAAGAGTCCTCAATTAAATTCAATTCAGCAAAGTTATTGGATCTCTTTCAGATTGTTAGAATAATATCCCTAAGTAATGTCTGCTATCCTGTTGAGGCAATAAAACACAACACATGCAAATAGGATGGGTTTTGCAAATAAAGTCAGTATAAGTAATTTGAAATTGATATTAAAAACTGAGCCAGTTTTCAAAAATGAATTTCCCATGGTCAGTTTTGATTGGTGGTTTTAGCCAATGAAGTGGCCAGTGTGAAATGTTCTCTTACTGTTGTGATCACTGCAAAATGATGGAAGCAGCATTGGACTATTAAAACTTTTAGAATGCTAGAGTTCATATACTTTCATGAATTATTAGTTGTGTTTATCTCTGAGTTTATCTGATGAACACAAAGTAGTTCTGTAAGTAAAATAAGTGTATTTGAATAAGTCCCAGGTTTCTGTTTTACATGAACACTAAATTATTGGTTATTTGTATATTTTTAATATGGTTTTAAGCTTTTTTACCACTATCTGACCAATTCTGACTTTTATTAACAAAGAAAATTCTAATTTTAGGTGATCTGCTAATTTTATCTTCAGATAAAAGCTTCAGTGCCCTTCCAATTATATGTCAATTTTAAAATAGTCTTCTGAACCTAATAAAATTTTTAGGGAAAAATGTAGTCCAAGACAGATAAATTTTTTAATTTATTGGCTAGAAATGATTAAGATATCATGAATTTATTTGGATGGATAGTGTGGCACAATAGAAGAACAGTAGCTTATTAGTATATCCAAGCTTCAATATTATCTTTGGTAAAATATGGTCAGGGGTCTCCTAAGGACCTTCCTAAGGACAGGGAGTACTCTATACGCTATAGAAAGTACCACCCACTGAAAATGTTGAGCTGTTTTCTTAAGATTATTTCTGATTTTTTCCCATTATTTTATAATTTTTACATTATCCTGAATTATTTTTGAGTATCTACTGGGGTCTTAAATAACTTGGCATCTGGCTCTGCCATTTTATCCCGCCTTTATTTTCTTCTCTGCTTTTTCTTATTTAAAATTCAAGCAAATAAACACCGAGCTTTATTGTCATTGCATTTTAATGCCATCATCATAGTTTTAACTATAGAGAGCCCTTTTGTTGCCCCTCTTTTTCTTAATATTCTGTTGTATTATCATACATTTCTGGATAAATTTGAAATAAAGAATTTGTAGTTAAACCTATCATTACATTTTGAGAAAATTTATATGTTTATCTTACTCACTGTTTCTACTTCAGTAATGTGGAATACCTCTTCATAGCTTTTTGACATTTTTATGTTTTTTAATTGACCTCTTTGATTTTCTTAAATCTCTTGCTCTCTCTCACACACACACACATACCCTCATTACTCTCAAATTAAGGAACATCCTTAAATGCTTAGTTTTGTTTACTGCTCTTCTGACCAGAATTACCTTTCACTAAGAATGGTTGGCATAATGGAATGCTTTGGATTGAAATGTATGTGTGAAAGTGTGTGTGTGTGTGTGTGTGTGTGTGTGTGTGTAAATGATAGTTTACAAGTAATCAAGTCTTACTATTTTTCATAAGTGTATAAAGTAGTTCACAGCAGGGGCAGCTGGGTGGCTCAGTGGGTTAAAGCCTCTGCCTTCTGCTCAGGTCATGATCCCAGGGTGCTGGGATCGAGCCCCACATCGGGCTCTCTGCTCAGTGGGGAGCCTGCTTCCTCCTCTCTCTCTGACTGCCTCTCTACCTACTTGTGATCTCTCTCTCTGTCAAATAAATAAATTAATTTTTTTAAAAAAGTAGTTTACAGCGTCACAATTTCCCCAAAGACATAGATTTCTCAAAGACATAGAATTCTTTAGGATAAGGCTTAATAGCTCTACAGAGTCGATACAGCTGCTGCTGCCATTTATAATGTTCTGTAAGATCCATGAAAACTGAAAATAAGCATAAAATGTATTTGGGGGCCAAGAGAAAAACAGGCTAAGAGAAAATGGAAGTATCAGAGCAGCATGAACTTGCCAGAAAATGGCAGGCCACTCTAGTGGGAGTAAAACTTTGAAAGACATACGAACATATTATCATAGGACAGGAGACATCTGATAGAATAAAAGGGGTTTCCTCACAATAAGTCTGTGAATTTCTCTATTTCTCGTCGATCTTATCTGTATATTCCCACTCTATTCCCCCTTTCTGAAGGCCTCACTTCCTATGTAATATGGAAAGTTCATGTTCCTGCCTTTCACCTTCTTTACTGTTGGTCCTTGGTATCCTCAGTGGGTTTAAGGACTAACCCTGTTGATGCCTTCAGTGAATAGGGAAGCCTGTCCCTGCTGTGCTGGCGTCTCCCACAGCCTGGGAGATCTCACTAACAAACCTGAAGATCCTTTAAATAGTGTCACGTTTTTCAAATTGTATCGCAGCTGCCTTGATATAGAAACAGAATAGTGTCAACAAGCCCTCACTTGTAGTGATAATGTGCAATAGTGTGTATGAGATTCAATTCTTAGCATTTGATCTTTTTTGAGAGGCACTTCTCCAACATCACAGGTTTAAATATTTCTATTGATTTTCATGTCTAGATTTATTGTGAACATATAACCTCCAGTTAGCCTAAAGCAGCCTTTCTGATTTCTTAAGCAAAACAACCAGTTAGAAAGACCTAACAACAGCACTCTAAATGTACATGAGTGAGCTGTGAAAAATAATTGTATTTATGGTAGGCATTTTACATTGGAAATTGTTGTCAACAGTTCAGTTTTCAGAATATATTATTATAATAAATGGCTGCGTTTGGGTCAGGCAAGCTTGTGTTAACTTGAAATTTCTTAAAATGATCTGCAAACTATTTATATAGATATATTTATTTATTGCACTGTATATATAACAAAGAAAATCATTTGGGTAGTTGAATTGCTCAGTCCCACAGTATAACTTTTCCAGGTGTTTGTGGTTAATATTTATAATTAAATAAAATATTTAATTGGCATTTTTCAGATATTTACAGTTACTATTTAATTCTTTCTAACTTATTTACTTCTACCTCAAACAGGAAAATTAACTGTAGAATTTAGAAGATTCCTTATTTCCCCTATAAAATTCACATTTAACTCTTCTGGGGGAGGTATTGGACATCTTATCTGAACTCTATGTTTGTACTGTTGGTCTCTTCCTTATAAAGTATTGACTTTATTATTTGAAAAATCCTTTCTCTTTGTTCTGCCTATTCTTGACTCTGCTCAGGTCAGACCAAGTTCTTATTGGTATAATTATATATGTCTAGAGCACCTGGCTCTGGGCCAAGCACATAGTAAGTACATAGTAATTGATACTATTTTATTTTATTTTAAGGTAATCTTACTTGAAAAAATTAAAAACTTTTAAATTATGCTCTATTTCTTTGTTATGGTCTCAAAACCAGAATATTTTGCAAAAATAGCATGTATATTTTTTCCATAAACCTAAATAAATATATATGTATATATATTCCATAAACCTAAACTTTTTGTTAAATAACTCTGATATAAACTATTTTTAGTAGTTTTCAAATAAGTAACTTAATTTAGAGTAAGTAAATAATTCTGTTGTCAGGTAGAGGGTTTATTTGTATATACTATGCTTTATGTTATTTTAAGTAGTTGAAGCCTGAACCAGTAGAATTTTCTAAATAATATTTATCCAAACATTCAATGTGGATGATTTAATGCTTACCTTACAGGGTTTTGTATGTAAAATGAGATAAGAAAAGTGACCCATGACTTCTAGAAACCAATAAGCTAACAGTATGGATTATACATAAAGACAAATAATTAAAATTCTAGAAAATACATGGCAAACAAAATGAAGTAAAACCAAAGAGCTCTAAGAACTTAGAGGAGATCAGAATAGATCCATCTGCCAGGAAGAGAGGAAGCTTTTTAGAAGAGGAAACTATTGGGGTGCCTGGGTGGCTCAGTCAGTTAAGCGTCTAGCCCTTGATCTCAGTCAGGTCTTGGTCTTAGGACCATGAGTTCAAGCCCTGAACTGGGCCTACTTAACAGAAAGAAGAAGAGGAGGAAGCTATTAAATTTGATCTTACAGTTCAGTAAAAGGGGTGTATGGTTATTTAATACCTCCTACTATGACTGGAAGTTTTTGTCTCCCAAAATTCATATGCTGTAATCAAATAATCCTCAGTCTGATGTATTAGGAGGTGGGACCTTTGGGAGGTGATGAGGTTATGAGCATGGAGACTTCATAAATAGGATTAGTGGCCATATAAAAAAGACTTCAGAAGGGCGCCTGGGTGGCTCAGTGGGTTAAGCCTCTGCCTTTAGCTCAGGTCATGATCTCAGGGTCCTGGGATCGGGCTCTTTGCTCAGCAGGGAGCCTGCTTCTCCCTCTCTCTCTGCCTACTTGTGATCTCTCTCTCTCTGTGTCAAATAAATAAATAAAATCTTTTAAAAAAATAAATAAATAAAAAGACTTCAGAGAGCTCCTTGGCTCCTTGTACCACGTGAGGACTCAGCAGAGAACAAGCTGTCTATGAACCAGGAACCAGGCCTGACACCTATCTGCTAAACTGTGAGAAAGAAATGTTTGTATAAGCCACCCAGTCTGTGGTATTTTTGTTTTGGTAGCTCATGCAGATGAAGATGTATACTAAGTTTTGAAAAGTAAAACAATATTATCTCAAAAATTTAGCATATCTTACTGTATCTGAGTTTAAATTTTCAGAAATTCGAAATAAGATATATCAGGTCGTATTCTCAGTAAACATAACAATTGAATTATAAGATCTATGTATATAAGAAGATTATACAAATTAGTTAGGAAATGATTGTTTCATTCTAAATGGACAAGTAACATGAAGAAAAGATTTCCAATAACAAAAAATACTATTAATAAATTAAAAATATACAATCACGTTAGTGAGCTAAGAAGCATAAATCCATGTACGAGTTTAGCAGATAGTTGCATGGGCTACATCAATATATTTTAGATGTTAAATTAAAGCAACAATCAGGCACCATTTCTTTGGTTATTTGTGTATTAAGATGTTCCTCCCGTATTAATAAGGAAATAAAAAATAGACATGTGTATACTCATCGAGGTCATGAGAGCCAGAGCTAACATTCTTTTTTTTAAGAGCTAACTTCAAATGCATTATTTATTATGGTATTTTAAAAAATTAAATAGAAGTAATAATACTGACAGAAATAACAAAATAACCATGGGTTACTTACTGTTGGTGGCAGGAAACGTTGGTTAAAATCTTAGAACGCAATTTGGTGGTATGGGGCAAAAGCCAGCACATTGTTTTCTCATGTGAAACTTAACTTTGAGTAATAATCCAGACACAGGAAATGTGTACAAAATTATTTGTTACTGCATTATTTTTAATTGTAAAGTATTTAACACCTAAAGTCCAAAATTAAGGATAGGAGATGGGGGGAAAGGGAATCTGAATCAGAATTTGCGTCTCGTGCTGAACATCTGTTGTCTCCCTCTCTGTCCTTGCAATCCTGTGCTCTGCTGGCTTGTGTCTTCCACTTGAGTGGACTCTGTTACCCTCGGGCTTTGGGCTGTGTTCAGTCAATACAAAACATGCTCAAGAGACTAGGGGGAAGAGGAGAATGAAGTTGGAATATATCCCACAATTTCCTCCCTGTTGATGGAGGTGGTTGACTGTGTACTCTCACCAAGTGTCCCAACTCCCATCATCCTCTCCACGGAACCATCTCTCTGGGCTCTTGACACTGCTCACTGCCTTTTCTCTAAAATCCTCTCATTAGTAAAGGCTCCCAAGGTTGCTAGCCCAAGGTAGACAATATAGCATCTCTTGTTTTCCTAAACACTGAGCTTTGACTCTTCTCAGATTGCCCACATAAGGGTGCCATATGTTTATTTCATGCCAGGATTCTAAATGAGGCTCTTCTGAATTTTAAAAATTTTAATTTCTTAATGCTGCATTTTTAAAATGTTGATAATATGTATAAAAAGCAAAAGAGCAAATTTTAAAAATTCAACTTCATTGCCTTATTACCATCAGTTTTTAGTTACTTTTTCCAGAAGCATTTCATGTTTGCCAGCTCTATGCCAGGTATTGTCTTAGACACTTAAATTACAAGATATCTCAAGAAGCTATAATATGTGAAACATTATCACTAGTGATAGATACAAAATGTAATCCTACCTGTTTATGATGTAACTGTGGTTAATAGTGACACTGTCAACCTATTTTCCAAATGTTATTTGCCAAGGATGGGATATTTCTGTTCTTTAAGTTTTTAATTATCTTCTATTTATTATTCCTTGAAGTTACTGCATAACTTTGAGTAATATGTTATGTTAGTAAATTTTACACATTAGAAAAGATATAAAAATGTATATGAGTCTTCAAAAAAGGTGATGAAAAATGCAAGAACACACTCGAATCATGAACTTTCCAGTAATGTGTTAGGATTTGTTTGATGGAACTTCAAACACCTGAAATTTGAAGTCAGCTTGCAAGACTCATCAAACTGCTTAGAGATTTTCAGCCTTCTTTTTTGTTTTTTGTTTTTGTTTTTTCATTGAGGAACTATATAAAAAACAGATCTTTTGACAGAATTTGCCTCTGTAGGTGATAGGCCATAATACGTGTGAGTAGATCAGTTTACTGTTGTGGCTCACTTTGACTCTGGGATCAGATTATCACCATTCAAACTCCCACATGTAATAGTTGTGTGACCTTTTGCAAAGTTATAATAGTATTTATCTTGTGAGGCTCTTTTGAAGGTTAAATGAGATAATAATACCTGTAAAACTATCAAAACAATATTGGAAGATAATAATCACCACTAAATGTTAGCTCTTTTTCCCTTAGTGCCACCATAATTGCAGAAGCGGTAACATCAAATATATCTAAACCCACTGACACAGTATCAAAACCACCACCATTTTGGACGAAAGATTATCTTAAGTGTGCTACTTATCATGGGAATACAGTCACATTGGCAATTGTTCTCCTCCTTTGGTTTTTCCTTTAGAAGGGCAGATAGGTGTTTATTTCACAGTATTTAGATTTAAATAAAAATGTCCTTCTTCCCTTCCTTCCTCCCTCCCTCCCTCTCTCCTATTCTCCCTCCCTCCTACCTTCTCCCTCCCTCCTACCTTCTCCCTCCCTCCTACCTTCTCTCCCTTCTTTTCTTCCTCCCTTTCGTCCATCTGTCCTCCCTCCCTTCCTTTCCTCTGTCCTTCCTTCCTCTCTCTCTTTCTTTTCTTTTTCTTTCTTTCTTTCTTTATTTATTTCTGTGTTCTGTCTTCAGCCTGTTTCGTGGTTGTCACTGGTCCAGTTAGCCTAGTACGTATGTGTTTTGTGTGTGTGTATAACTTTGGAGATGTATAGAAATGAAAGTAGATGCACTGAAAAGATTAATGAGACATATCAACACAAACTATTAATAGGGATGTGTGTTGTTTGTGCAGAATGCTACAGCTATATGTTAAATATATTATAAGTTTATATTACCATAATAATGCATTTCTCCCTAGCTATTAATCTGAGCTACAGAATATCACATGTATATTTAATTTTCCTTCAAAGGGATCTAAGCTTATTTACATGTTCTATACATAGCTCAGTTTTAAGGACATTTTAATATTGGCTACTAATTTTATACTGTCAGAATGTTCTAAGTAATTACAAAAGATTGTAGCTACAATCTAAGCTTATTTAATCTACATTCTCTCTGTTTGACCTTTCCTGTAGGAACATATGAAAAGAAATCCATACCATTCTACAAAATTCCCAGTGCGAGGAAAAAGGCAAAAATAACAAAAATTTCAGCACGAATTATTTTATGTAGCAACAACTTGCAGTCCAAATCATATGGCAGTAAAAAAAAAAAAAAAGAGAGACAATAACGAAGCTAAACAAACAGCTTTCTTGTTGCTCACTTTCTTAATCCCTTTAAAATAAAATAAATAAGGAATTTCAATGAAATAAATTATTTCCAAAGAGCACAGTACCTTCTGTACGATGACTGTATTTACTTTCAAGTAATAATGCTTCGAGATAGTATGTACAAAAGTCGACATAATTATTTTCTTTATTTGACTATAGTGTCTGGATCTTAGTCAAAGGACAAAGTGCAATTGGTTTGTTTTTCAAGTTATTCCTTATTTCAGTTGCATGTCAGAAAGATCATAGTGTTACTGTTTTAATTTTGATTGTTAACATAAAATTGGAATCCAAAGTAAAGGAAAATTGTGAAAATTAACTTGTTACAAGTATAAAAGAACAAAGCATGGGCATTATGATAATGTAATCATTGAGAATCTGTGAAGTAAAATGTATTTTTAAAGACACAAAGTTAATGCTTTCCTTTGAAATCTCCATGTAAAAATTGAAAACACAACTTTAATAGAAGACAGGCACAGGTAGTATATGAAGAATTACAATGGGGAAATTAATAAAAATAGTATCTAAAACAGTATTAGTAAGATATGAAGCTCATTCATTAATGGTCTCTATGATAATATATCACTGAAAATGTTGCATGAAGGACAGTCTTTGATAGGATTATGTACAGTATAATAGCAAGACACTGGAATTAAAATTCACTGAGAAGATACATCTTGCGAACTGAAGGGTAAGAAGATAATAATAGTAACATTAATAATAGTAAATAACAGGAATAAAATGATTCACATAAATAGAATTTCCATCAGCAGCCATTATTGTAATTATAGGAATGATAAGCTAGTAATCTACAGTAAATAGCTAATCTTTATTGATTCACTGTTTAATTTCTTTTTATTTTAAAGGCTTTAGAACTGCTGTCAATAACAATAATGTGTACACGGGAAAAAGTTACACTAAGAAAGAATGGGAAAAGAATGTACTGCATTGTGCAAAATATAGCATTACTAAAGAATCTTTTTAAAAATACATTTATATTCTATTGTTAATGAAAAAGAAAAAAAGGCATTCAAAAGAACCCCCCCCCTTTTAAATGATTGCCGTGGGACTTATTCTAACACAGTTTATGGGGTTTCCAACGACAAGGTGGGAAAATGCAGGGATCTCAGCTCAGACTCTTTAATCACTGGGAGTTGAGGATTATTCTTCATCAATAACACCTGGGAGAGAAAGACAGGCCGTCAGCGGGCTGACCCCACAGCAGCCCTAGGGGCAGTTCCACCGCCACCAGCAAAGTTAGCACTAAGGGTAACGGAGCCATTATCCAAGGTCCGGAAAATAGCAGGAGCAGAGAACTCACTTCTTGATGGTAGAAAATAAATTCCATGTTTAGCTCATGATTTCTAGCAACCAAGCCTTCTTCCAGAGAACAAAGGTTAATTTTCTTTTAACATAAATGTAAGATGAGAATGTGAAATGATGAGTCACTGGGGCGTTTCATCACTGACATTGCAAGAGGAGAAGTTGCAAGGAGACGGTTTTCCATTTTACTGCAAGTGATACAAAATTCACAAGAAAAATTCAGCTAGAATCTAAAAATTGTAATATGCCATGATAACAGAGAGAAAAAAATCAAATTTATTTCTGTGTTCAGTTAGCTTTTGGTTAAAATCTAGATGGACTATTTAATCAATTAAGTGCCTATGTGATGACTGTCCTTTAGCTATCTGTTAATTATTACCCTTTGAAAAGTCTTTTTAAGATTCAGAGTTAAACTATTTCCCTTTATTTTGTTCTCCACGATCGTTCCCTGCCCATTCCCCACTTCAGAAAAGCCTGAACTCTGTAAGTAAAGAATGGTACTCAGTGCTGTAAAGCAGAGTCAGATGGAACCTGGAAGTTGATTAGTTCTATGTGTTCTTTCAGTATCGAATGTCTGACTTTTGTCATTAAATAGGAGACCCACAGGACTTCCTCCCACACTCCTTTCTCCTTTCTCTTGAGAGAATCCCCAACACCTGTCAGCTTAGCTACAGAGCTGCATATTCCCACCCTTGCCCATTTTCACTTTCTCTCTAGAGCCCTTTGCCTCTCATCCCCACTCCCCCATGGACTTTCCTCTGTCTCCAGTAAACCATATTTTCATGTTGACAACCACTTTCACATCATCAGATTTTTCTTTAAAGTTTTCTGTTTCTTCATTAAAATACATAGTTTCCCCCATAGAGCATCATAATCTTCACCACGGTCTCCGTTGGCAGTATATCTTCCTGGTTTTGCAGCCTCATGGGTTAAGGACGGGTACCATTGGTTACCACTCTGGTTTCTAGGGAACTGGCCAGTCACTGTAGAGTCACACTCCTTGCTCCTTTGAAAGTCACAAAAATTTCTCCTGTCACCATTTTCCCTGTCACTGTGGGAGGTCAGCCATCCAGGTTCTTCCTCAAGACCTCCTTTAGTGACTTCAGCACATTCTCTGTATCTCTACCACATCCTAATCAGCTATTTCTCTTTTTTAAATGTTAGTTTTTGTTTATTTTACATTTAAATAGCCACCTGAAAAATATTCTTTCTTTATCACATTGTGATAAAAGGATCCCCCCACTAGTTAATTAACACACCCATCACCTCACATAGTTATCCGTCTTTTGTTTTTTCCTTTGTAGAGAACACTTAAGCTTCACTTTCCTGGCAAACCTCAGTTGTACAGTGCAGCGTTACCAACTGGAGTTGCCATGCAATACACCAGATTTTCAGACTTTATTTATCTTATAGCTAAAAGTTTGTACCTTAAGATGAGTTTTGCAAAGCCAGTCTTTAAGCAGTATAGATTTGAAGCTAAGGAGGAGAGAGCTCAGGACATAACAAAAGGTCACACTGAAGAATAAACATGGCCATCCATTTATTCTTGGATTCCAATCTGTGATGACCCTGCTTCAGTCATTCACCCCAGTCATTCATTCAGCTTTATTATCTACTGTATAATCTGGTGACTGAGGAATAGTTGCAATACATATGTTTATACACTCCAATAAAGGCATGCAACTGAGTACAACAGCAGCCAATAAAAGGGAGGACCCAGTTTTGCCTGACGGGATGGCAGGGCATCAAGGAAGCCTTCCCAGAGAAGATGGTGCTTGAGGCAAGACTTTGAGGATAACAAGAAGAATATCAAACAGTAGAAAGGAGGGAAGACCCTTCAAAAACAGGAAGTAGGTCATTTAAATTGTATGGCCATATGAGAGAGTAAGCCAACATGGGTGACATGTAGGGTACATATGAGAAAAGTCACAGGAGGCAAGTGACAAGATGCTTCATTTCCTGCCACACTCTCTCATTTGACTTCACCATGCTGCAGGGCCGATCTCATGCTTCAACAGGGTGCCATCAGAGTCAGATCTATATTTTAGAAACATTAGGAATAGGCAGATCACAACAGAAGACAGGCAGTCTCATGAGTCTGAAGTTACTCTGTGTGCTTTGGTACTGTCCTTATTTCCTTAAAAATCTCTAATCGCCATTCTCTGGGCACTGGTTCTAGTCTTTATCTTCTCTTCCCTGGCCTTGCAATTGTCTCCTCTCTGGTTTCCCTATCTCAAATCTTTTCCTTTTCCAAATTATTCTTCCCATTCACTCTTAAAAACACAAATTTAATCATCCTTTAATTTTTTAGTGGCTACCAACTATAGAATAATGTGCAAGCTCTTTAGCTTGACAAACAAGTACTTTTCATGATAAGGCCCTGTTAATTATTCTCAGCATCATCTCCTGCCACTCTTCCTTACCCTTTGCAGTTTTATCCCATATATTCTAACTGCAAATCCCCAGAGACAGGCTGTTCAATGTTCCCGTATTCTTGAAGGTGCTGGTTCTTTCGGTCTTAGATGCCTTCTTCCCCTAATGTGGTGAAATGGCAAACTCCTATTCAGTCTTCAAAACCCAGACCAGATGGTTACTTTTTTATGGCATTGTCTCCCTACTCTGTTAATGTGTAGAATTTGTAGGTTAACTGAAGTTGTCTAACCATTTTCAATGCAATTTGTGCACCTTGTACATGTAGTTAAATTACTAGTTTAATTCTTGGCTTAACACTGTACTGGCATATAAAAAGCATGTAAGTAAAATTTTGAAATGAATTGAATTGCATTGAATCAGAGAGGAAATTGCTTTAAGGAAGACCGGTGAAGACTTATTTTGCAGAAAGTTGCTGTTAAAATATATCATATCTCAGCAGTCATATGTCTTTCTAATCCACTTAAATGAGCGTAAATCTTCCAAGGCATTTATCAGGAAACAGAAACACAAGCAAAATTGTCTCCAAATGATGCAAAACCTATAATTAACCTAAAAATCCTTGGAGAATGTATCTGCCTCCTTTTATAGATTCCTGCTTCCTCCTTATCTAAACTTCTACCAATTTTATAACAATAATTAGTGTTTTAAAAATAATCCATTGAGGTGAAGCACAGCTCTATTAGTTGATTTGTATTTGGATAAGAATACCAGTTATGACAAAATTCGTGTGATGACACATGATACATGTTTCCTTCGGAACATCCTACTCTTACTAGAGTACTGTGCTTTAGTGGAATGATCAATAGTGTTTAATAATGCAAACTATATGTTTTGCTCTCAATAAACTTCGGAGTATAGAGAAGTTATTAAGAGTTAAACACTAAGGGACACTTGGGTGGCTCAGTCGGTTAAGCGACTGCCTTCAGCTCAGGTTATGATCCCAGGGTTCTGGGATCGAGCCTCACATCAGGCTTTCTCCTCAGTGGGAAGCCTGCTTCTCCCTCTCCCTCTGCCTTTCCCCACCCCATGACAGCTTACTTTCTCCCCCTCTCTCTCACCTCCCCTCAAATAAATAAAATCTTAAGAAAAAATAGAGTTGAACACTGAAAATTTCTAGGGTCCTTAAAAGACAGCTATGGGTCTAGGAGCTGCACCCCATTTTTCTTACACAGCTACCAAATCCTGTTCTTCTTCCCTCATCCAGGGGGAAGTAAAGATTGTGTCTGGTTCCTTTGAGGGGGGAGAGATAGACCTGATTAATTTATGGAGACAACTTTCATGGTCTTTGGGTATTAGTAATAATTGTAAGTGTGATACTAAGCATCACTCTTGCCCTGAACATGTAAATGTGTTTACTTGATTTGCCCCAATTATGTCCTTCATTTCACAGTTTCCTGTTCGCGTGCTAGCTGATGGTATTTACCGGAGGGCCCCCTAGCATTTATCTCAGCTTCTTAATGATGTTTGTACGTGTGCATGTGTGGGTAAACACAAATGTGTTATTTCTCAGTAACACATGCATCAAGAGTGGGAAGGGAGGCACACATAGAGAATTGAGGCATTGTGAAAATAAAAATAGAAGAGTCTGTGAATACGTGTGAAAGAATGATATACTCTAAATGGAGCATGCAATTTTGGAAGGAATAAAGCTCTAAAATTTGGCTGTTCAGACTACTGTTAATTAGATAATTTATGTATAAAAATTACTGGATTTAAGCTATTTCTTTATCTATATTTTCTGTCTGTTGTTGATTTCCTGTAAGAGCAAAATGATCTCACAGTTACTTGATTGCTCTACACTTTCATCTGGGTGCTTTGTATAAAATATAATACAGTACAGATGTCAACTCAAGAACTAAATAGCACATATTTCTAAAGAACCATAAAAAAATATTAACACTATAGAAACAATGACTCTGTAATTACTTTTTGCTGTGGAGTGAGGTTAGGCATTTATCCTTATAGAGTCCTAATACACTTAAAGTCAGCTCTGCCCCTGTGGTCCTTTTCCCTTTGTTGATGAATGCATTGTGCAGGTACCTTGTATGGCCACCACAGCACTTGAGGTCATCCAATACTGTTAGCACAAATGGTGTGAACAGTAGTTTATATGCCACTTAACTCCTTGGGAGAAACGGTTAACCTTGCTAGAGAGGACAGATCAGTCATGTATAGTTATTAAGGTCTAGAAGGTTTTGTTATGCTCTGAAATACTTTTGTACAACCACAGTATACTTCTGTATGAGGCCTATTTTAGCAGGAAAGCAAAGGAAGGAGAAATCATCTTCGGGATTTTTACAGAATATGTACAATGAAAGAGGTGATGGAAGTTTCTCAAAGATCCATTTCATTAATGACACCTCTACCGCAGAGGTGGCAAACATTTTCCCCTTTAGAAATAGACTCTCTAAAAATATGTTAATGAATTAAGAATAAAGGCTTTGCAGATGTAAAAAAGCTTTTGAAAATTTTCAGCTTGCTAAAAGGAATTCAATCTGATCACTTTGTTTAAAGATTTCAGAATCATCTTATTATGTTTTAAGTGACTGCTTTTGCTATGAAATGAAGGGCCCTTATTAAATTTACTCCAGGTCATTACCAGACTTCATTTAAAATTAACTTTCAACCACTGCCCTTAGTAACTCTGTATTTTTAATCTCAAGGGTCATCTGATGATGATAGTCTCAAAAGGAATCAGCTGAGAATACCTAGAGAGAATCTTCAGCTCTCCCCTACTTCTAATGAAATCATGAGGAGACTTTATCTCATTACTGGTGAGCAAAGCATATGTAGGAAAACAGTCACAAATTTATTTTTTTATATGGAGCAGTACCATATTTCATGCCTTTCTCTGAAATAAAATTTATTTTTCATACTTTACTGGCACTGGAGATATTTTTTAAAAATTATGAGTAGAAAAGCACGGGATGAGCAGCATTTTTTTAAAGGTCATTGTACAGAACAGCAGATGATTGAAAAACCTTTGTTTCTTAGAGCCTCAATAAAAACAGTTGTGTTAGGTTTTTCTTGTATTTCATTAAACTATTAATAAGAAAAAGTGCACTTCCACAGCTTTTTCAAACCGTAGAAAAAGAAGTCAGTTTACCACTACTGCTATTTAAATATCTTCTAACTGGCAAAATTAAACTATGTCTCTTTATTTATTTATTGCACTTATAAAAAGATTAATGGGGATGTGATTCCTTGAGGCTTTTACATATAACCCCTTCACAAAGAACAAAATTATACAGTTTGGCAAATGAACTAAATTAGCTACATTTATTTAAATAATCACTGTAGAGGAAACAATAAATCAACAACATTCTGCACAAAAAAAGTGTTTACAGAGTGTCTTGTAATTTGTTTTATCAAGGACACAGACTTTTTGCTCTTAGCTAATCTTGCTTCTAACAGTCTATTATCACATCAACCATTAATGAGTATTTGCAATAGAAATTTAGCTGAAGCTCAGGACCAGAAAAGTAAGAATAACTTCTACCTTTGTCACCAGCACAGTTTCTCTGAAACACATTCTTCTAAAAAACATTTTGTCAAAGGTTCCTAATAACTTCAGAGACAATCAAAATTAAATGGCAGAGCTTTGTTAAATCAGGGAAAGGGATGATTTGAATGGTCATAATTGTGCAATTATCTCAGCCTCTCTATATTTCAAAGGACTTTGTCCATATCTCAGTCTATATCAGAAGTAAGTGAGTAGGGGGAGCTCTAATGCTGAACCTGTGATATATTCATAAATCAGGACTTTCAGAGCCTGTCGCTGGCACCATAATGAGGGTCATTATTCAGGCAGAGTGTCAAAACTACTATCAAAGGACCTTCTCAGAATTACAATCATTCTGTTTCTTGTTAAATAAGCAATGTAGTACACAAAAATGGCAAACAAGAAGCAGGTCAATTTGATACAGTGTGAGGGCACAGAGATCTCTAGAGTAATTTACCCTCTGGGAATTCTGATCGCTGGTGAGATGAATTATACACACCCTCAAAAAAGATTAATGGTAATAAAAACCCTTGAACATTTTCACTAAAAAAGCCCTACAGATTGCTCATAAGCAACTTCAGAAACAAATCTGGGAGAAAAGTGATTAGTTTTATTGTTGTCAGACATAAAACTCTTTGCAAAGATAAAAAATATCATCTTGGAAAATTGTCAGTGTACCAGCAAAATGTTACAAATTTGATTAACTTTACAGTATTAGGTCAATTAAAAAAAAAGCAAAACTCTAAAACTGGAAAGTTTCCATTCCTTTTATCTTCGCCACATCATACATCCACAAATGTTCTTGAAGACTCATACATGTACCAGCATGCACACACATCTCCCATATACACATAAAACCCAAATATTGCACTGTAATACAGTAAAGAAACAATTTCCTGATGTTCATATCTCTCTGGCAAGCACAGTGATATAGTTAGAGAAAGATCTAAAAAGTAAGCTTATAAATACTTTCATTCTTTGTATGTCAAGAAGGGAGGATACAGTCTTTAGAGTCAAATGGCTCTTAAGCAAGTAAGTACGTCTTTCCTCAGTTTTCAGGTGAAATTAGCATGCCTATGTCTTTATATGTCCTGAGTAGTAAATGCTTCAGCCCCACAGACAAGCATGTCATCAATTAGAACTAACATAAAAATATATGAGACTATGTGGACAAGAATTTGAAGAAATTTTCATATTCTCATGAGTGAAAATTCATATAAACTTGTCGGCAGATAATTTTGCAATGTAAATACAATGTCATAAAAAATTAATTCAGATTTGAATCCAAAGTTCCACTTGTAAAAAAATCATCTGAAGGATATAATTTTGTGCAAATATAACAATTAGAACTCTGTATCTCAAAATAAAAGATTGGTTAAACCAGTTCCATTTGAGCCAAATAAGAAAACAATATATATATATATATATCCATTGAAAAGATGCTGTAGAAAAATATTTATGATTATGAGAAAATATTTCTTAAGCACTGCTAAGCAAATAAAGAAATTTGCAAATAAAATGAGGCATCAGATGATATTTTTGATGCATATGGTAATTTTTTTCTTTTTGCACTTTTCTGCATGTTTCTAATTTTCTACAGTCAACATATATTATTTTTCAATAGATAAATATAAGCCTATTACACGAATATTTGTGTATATGATAAAGACACGTGCCTATTTTAAAAGAAAGCTTTGATTTCAAAATATATTAAAAGACTGTCTCAATAGAAAACAGTTTTCTATTAGAAGTGAAGAATTTCCTTTTGCAAGTTTTTCAATGAAATTGACATTTATTAGGAATGAATAGATGCATTTAATGCACATTTTCAATTGGCATTACTTACAATCCATGGAACTTCAGAGAGTCTGGGTCTGGCATGGACAGTAGTCTCATATAAACATTTATATGAAAATTTTATTTATGTGATTTTGGAAAAATTCATGTTGACAGGAAGGGAAAGGAAGATCTTTGAAGTAATTTTAATTCTTATGTTTCATCTTCATATACTTTTGTTACTGAATTTAAGTGTAACAACTCTTATTTAAAAACAAATAAACAAACAAATAAGCCTAAGGAATCATTTAGCGATTTTTATATCCTCCTATTTTTTTATTTTGTGCTTATTGGCTACAAAATAGGAATAAGCACTGTCAAATAGAGTGGATTTTACATAAGAGGGCAGAGCATAGAGTTCTGCAGGATACAAGCTATTTAAAAAAATAATAGTTACATTTAACCCTTTGGGCTAGTTTGCTAACCAAAAAATTAAAATCAAAACCAATTAAAATCTTCATCTATAAGATACAGAGCTATTTCAGAAGACTTTTAAGAAGCTTCAGGGCAAGTGCTGGCAGCATTGCTTTAAAAAGAGCACACAGATTTCACAATGAAACAAAGTAGATTCAAATCTAGGCTTCACCATTTGTTAACTCTGCACCTTTGAACTACCCAATGCCTTGAGTCCAACTTTCTTATTTATAAAATGGAGATGATGCCATTCTTTTTCCTACATCTGTGTGTGTGTGTGTGTGTGTGTGTGTGTGTGTGTGTGTGTGTGATGATAGATAGAGATTTCACTGTTACACTCCTTCAAATTCAAATTTCAGGTTTTATTTAGGACACTTAAAGAAAACATCCAGGATCCCTTAAAATACAGTGATTTAACTAAGACTGGGAAGTATAGCAGCTTTTAAAAAATAATCATCAGGGCGCCTGAGTGGCTCAGTGGGTTAAGGCCTCTGCCTTCAGCTCAGGTCATGATCCCAGGGTCCTGGGATCGAGCCCCGCGACGGGCTTTCTGCTCGGCGGGGAGCCTGCTTCCTCCTCTCTCTGCCTGCCTCTCTGCCTACTTGTGATCTCTGTCTGTCAAATAAATAAAATAAAAAATCTTTAAAAAAAAATCATCAATAATTACTTCTCATGTTTTTATAATTGATATTCTCCAGCTATTCAGAAGAATTTGTGGTAGGTGGGTACCTACTATGAAACCAAGAAACCCTTAAGGAGATCTCAAGTAACAATAGAAGATAGACTTTAGTTTTATCAGTTTGTATTGTTAGCTCCAAGCAAAGACAAAGCCAGTCATTTGGTTCTCCCCAAGCTTTCTCGTGTGGAGGCTGAAAGTGGATCACTGAATCCCTTAACTTCTCTCTGTCAAACTGAATATTCTGTGACAATAAATCCTACTTGTCCAGGCTTACTCTTTAAGTAAATTGGTATCGATGAAATAATCAAAAGCAAACCAATTATGTTCTGGCATCTTTTATCCATCTGTTTGGATTTAACTGTCTTTTAAATGGTATTTGCATATGAGGAAATGCTCTCTTGTAGGCAGAGGTACTCAATTATTTAGATTATACATTTGAATAAACTGTGCAGTGGAAGGACCACCCTTGTAATGTAGTACAATTACATTTTCTTGCATAGTTTACAGATTATTAAACTCATATCAATTCGACCCACACTACCAGTTGCTGGATTCTAATCTTTGCCTTCGAGACTTAGCTACTATGAGGGTCTAGTTTCTACCCCAACAATTAGCAACCTGTGTCAATCATTTCAAATTATACCAAATTATGTAAATTGGTTTTGGGAAAAGGATTGTATGAGACGAGACCACAAAAATTTAATTTCAATAAAGATCATAGGTGAGATTTGTAGCTGCTTGCCGCTGCTTGAGGAATCCCAGATAATCTGTGGTTCATAAGCAATGGTTCTCTTGCTTCAGAATGGCTTTCCCTGCACATGCAGATCAGGAGAATCCTCTGCCTGAGACTTCCCAGCACATAGGACTGTCCACTGCACCTCAGCTGGGCACCTAGGAGCCACAACAAAGATTTCCTTTGTTAGAAATATCTTTATTTAATTTTTCCGGAAGAGGCATTAGGTCATTAACACATAAATTCATCATTATGTGCACTGTTTAATAAATATAACAAACCATCACATTTGAACTCCATCTTCACAGAATTCAATTTTTATGAGATTACTCAATGCGGTCCTCTTTTTTCTCACTTCTACATTTTAATTACAAAATTAAAAAGTACTTTTTAGTTACAAAATACTACCAATTTGCTGTAAACAAACAGAGATGCTCCTCTCTGTAATCCTACCTGCCCCCCACTGGGTAATAAAATTGGCATGGATGTAGATTTTTGTCTATGTTTATAAATGCAGGCATAATTTTGAAAATCTCTATTTTATAAAATAAGATCAAACAACTTGAGAGAACATGAGATGCACACAGCACACCGGTAACTTGATTCCCCCAATGTGGTTCATTGGAAAATTTGTTAAAACACTCTCTATTTTCATAAACCCAATTTGCATGGCCTGTTCCTGTGTCCTACCTGTCCACAAAAGGAATTTGAGTTAGAGTGTAGACCCTTGATTGTGAACCAGTTTTAGTTTTAACAGATAAATTGAGGGTCAGAGGGGTTAAGGGAATACTCAAAATCAAAGGATGATCTAATGGCCAATAGGGAAGTAGAGCCAGGTACTTTGAATTCCTTGTTTAGTTCATTGTTCTCTGATCTCCAGTGGTTCTTATGCATAAATAGGCAAGCTGAGTTTTTCACATCATGTTTCTTTTATGTTTCAATACAACATAGAATTCATACAAATTTTAGAAATTTTTGTATTAATCTAAAATGTGTTCATTCCAACCCTCATATGAATGTAGAACACAAATACATTTTCCTACTGGGACACCTTGGTGGCCCAGTCAGTTAAGCATCTGACTCTTGATTTCTGGTCAGGTCATGATGTCAGGGTCATGGGACTGAGCCCTATGTCAGGCTCCACGCTCAGCCTCAGATTCCCTCCCTTTCCCTCTCCCCCTCCCCCCATGCATGTGTGCTCACACTTTCTCAAATAAATAAATAAATCTTTAAAAAAAAACTTTTCCTTCTAATAAACTCTGAGTTTCTTCATATCACAGATCATATTTATTCATTTTTATATGCTAGGCTGTTAAGTATTCAGTTATTCAATTGAACAGGAATCTAGGGGTAGCCATGAAGGTATTTTGAAGGTGTGATTAAATCTGCAATCAGTTGACTTTTTATCTAAAGGAAATCATCCGGGAGAATCTGGGTGGGATTGATCTGATCAGTTTAAGGGCCTTAATAGCAAACCTGAAGAAGTTTCCCCCTATGGGCTGCAGTGTCAGCTTCTACCCAAGAGTTTTGGCCTGCTCTTCCTGGCTGCCTATCTTAACAGATTTGAATTTGCCTACCCAGCCCTGGACAATCTCATAAACTAACTCGTTGATCAGATAAATAAATATATACCTCCTACTGGAACTTTGATTGATATAAGTGAGTAACCAGCTGCAGTAATCAGTAAATGTTTTCCAAATTGATAAATATAAGAAGGAGTGTTTCATTTCATTAAAAACTACGTATTTGACTTAAATTTGTCATGTTGCTTATAAACATTTTTGTAGTTTTCTAGTATGTTTAAATGCATTACTCTTAATAAACAAGACTCCCTCGTGATTTAGGGATTAAATGTCTATTTTTATTTCTTTTGTTAGAAAATATATCTCACTGCCTGTCCTGAGTAAAGTGGACTAGCTTCCTTGGTTACAGAAATGGAGAAGACTCTTTAAAAAATAATATTTGTAGGAAAGAGTGTACATTTATTTAGCTTGTTCTCAGTTGAAGAAGAACCTGGTTAAATCTCCCCAGACCATTATGAATCCCTTATTTTAAATCTCAAGCGCTGTAAATAATGAAAAACAATATCTTGCAAATGTTGTATTGACTATAGTATCTCTTTGAAGTGAACTCAGATCCTGTTCTTCCGTTAATTAAAATTCTCATATATTTTTTGAGAGTGTGGAGATATTTTTTATCTTTTTTTTTTTTTCAAAGATTTTTTATTTATTTATTTGACAGACAGAGATCACAAGTAGACAGAGAAGCAGGCAGAGAGAGAGGAGGAAGCAGGCTCCCCGCGGAGCAGAGAGCCCGATGTGGGGCTCGATCCCAGGACGCTGGGACCATGACCTGAGCCGAAGGCAGAGGCTTAACCCCCTGAGCCACCCAGGCGCCCCGACCAACTGTTCTTTAGGTGTAATGACAATGACAGCATCTTCACTACAAGAAAAAAAAATGAAACAAAACAAAGAAAAACCCTCTTTCGTAGCTAAGAGAAGGAAAATACAGAATAAGTCTTTTCATGTAGTTGATCAAATATAGAACTTTTGAAGGGATCCCAGTTTCAGATTGGTTCAAGCCTATAGAATATATAACTCCAAGTAAAAACTCTCCTATATTCATGGGTGACAGAACCTGTGATAGATAAAAAAACTAGCTGCGCAATCAAGTCTTTTACAATTATTTGCATTTCCAATGAATGTTGACTGCAGTCGAGTAATGTCAAGGTGACAGGTGTGCAGGAAATGATTCTGATTCATAATGCATGTAACTTAAGGTGCATATCGACTGTATAACACTATTTATCAGAAATGTTTTGGGACAGCAAAACATTTAGGTAAACAAGGTTTTGTGCAATCTAGGGAGTTACAGGGTAATTGATTCATGTCAGGAGACATAACCTAGATTTGGAAAGGAGGTGGTTTTGAATTGAGGATTTAGGACCTGTGGAGCTTTAATTACATAAATGTAGGATTCCCAAATTTCATTAGCAATATTAATGTGTATTTTGGTTTGCATTTTAAACACATAAAAATAAGTTATCTGGAATCCTTTAGAAAAATCCCAGAGACAGTAAAAAATTTAAAGCATGAATATTCAAATGTTTGGATAAATATTGTTTTTCAAATATAATTTGTCTTGAAGTTAAATACTGGCCAATGTGAAAAAAAAAGAATCTGTGGGAATTTGGGCTCTATTCTTTGTTCCCCAAGTTCATATTTTTGTCTTCAAACACTGAAAATAGCTCTGTACACAACCTACTTTTTATATAATTACTCATTTTGTGTTTTAGTTTTTCCTGTTTGTTTCTGATCCAGCAACACAGGCAGAACCATATAAATTCTATTGTGTGGTTGAGGATTGTTTCTCTGATTTCCTGAGAAACATGGGCTTTCTTATTTTCACTATATGCTTCCCTTCATAGATAAATAGTTGTTTCTCCTATAAGGAATAGTAAAGTATTCTATATTGCTCTTATGGTAAAGATCATAAACATTGAGTTGGAGATTGACCATTTAGAGTTTGTAAATTTTACTTAAAAGGATCCCCGTGTGCTAATGAAGCCTCCACACTCTGGCAAAGGAAGGAGTCCCTTATCTAATCTCACAGCCTTTATATCTGCCTCTGGGAGGCGAGTTCGTTGAATTCCTTGGCCTCACTTAAAAAGTTCGTTGAATTCCTTGGCCTCACCTAAAGTGAGTCCTTCTTTGAGGCGGCACAGCTTTAGCAGGAAGCTTAGTGTTGGGGCAGGTTTGGTGGCCTAGGAGTTACTTTAAACTTGGAATTGCAGTCTATTCTTAGTAGGATTTTCTACTATTCTTTTTAAAGATTTACTTATTTATTATTTGAGAGAGAGAGAGAAGTGGGGGAGGGACAGAGGGAGAGAGAGAGAATCTCAAGCAGACTCCCCACCGAGTGCCAAGCTTGATTCTGGTCTTGATCCCACCACCCCGAGATGGTGACCTAAGCCGACACGCAGAGTTGGATGCTTAACTGACTGAGCCACTCAGGCTCTCCTAATTCTCTTTACTACTAGGATTTCCAGTCTATTTACTTTCTATCAAGTACATTGGATAATAAGCAAAGCCAAACATCTTGTCTAAATATAAAGTTTTTTGATTCCTGTCTCCAAGCCACTGGCCTCAGTGATTTGCCCATCTATATTTTAACTCACATTCCTTAGTATAATGGCCCCTGATTTAGTGTACTGCTTCTTTTATTTTTAAGGTAAAATATAACATGGCTTCATATTGATTTTTCAATTCACATTCAGAACATCAGGAATTTAAAAAATTTCTTTGATCTTATATCTATCTATACCTACTTTCTTATTACTCAAGAAGCCTGGTTCTTGATGAGATCAAGAATAACAGAATTAAAATATTGTCTTATGCACACAACAGTCTGAGAATGCCAGTATAAATGTTATGACCCATTATATGATTACTGAAAACAGTTTAAGAATTTGTTGCAGTTCCATATATCCCGCTAAGGATATACAGTCAAATCACTGGGTTTTAAAGTCACTTATCATAGTTTCTCTTTTGTGTAGTTATTCTAGCAACTTGGTATACATTAAAGATTTTCCTATTCTTTTCAATAGTTAAGAATTATTTTTTCAGTTAAATTTTATACTAATTTTAGACTTTATTTTATACTTATACTACATTTTTACTAATGTATTAAAGAATTACAAAATTAAACCAACATATGCAGGTACATTCAAAGAAGACAAGCTTTGAACACTGTCTCTTTTGCCCTATTTTACTTCAGGTGACCAAATTTCATAACTTATCCTTTTGGTGTGTGTGTGACACCCAAAACACAAATATTTGTATACCCCCTTTGTTAGATAACATAACTGCATACTATACACACTTTCCTCCACCTTGCTTGTAATCACTTAATATTTTTACCGATCACTTCTTGGTAGAATACAGAGATTCTTTATACTTTTTTATGGCTGTCTAATCTTCTCTTGTATGGAACTGCCATAGAAAGTTCAATCCATTTTCATTTACCTAGTAAGAGGCATTTAAGTTGTTTCCTTTTTATACTATAAATAATACTATGCATATGTATTTTCATATTTTTGTCAGTATATCTTTGGGATAGATTCCTACAAGAGGGATCAATGGATACATAGCTATCCAGTTTCCATTTCCTTTACACCAATTTGAGAGGTCAAATTATTATATAATACATATGTTATTTATATGGTATCTATTTATTATATATTAAATTCACTCATGCATGCAGTTGTGTTTATTTCTGAACTATTTCATCTATATTCATGGTAGTTTAAAAAAAATATGACCACAAGTTTTTTGATACTCTATCCCCGTTCCAAGAAGTGGAACTTAATTTCCCTGCCCTTGAGTGAGGATCAGACATAGTGACTTACTTCTAAACGATGGTCTGTGGCAAGATGATGATATGTCACTTTGGAGATTAGATGATAGAAGAGGCTGTGGCTTACATCTTGAGTTTGTGTTCTGTCTCTTTCTGTCTCTCTCTCTCTTTCATGTTCTCTCATCACTCAACCTGGGAGAAGCCAGCCGCTGTGTTGTGTGGCTACATGGCTCAACTTCTGATGACTGCATCCCTAGCCAACGGCTTGGCTACAGCCCCATGATACCATATAAATAACATATTTTTGACACTGAGAATATGAGTGAGGTAATAAATATATGCTGTTTTAAGCTCATCAATTTGGGGAAATTTGTTACATAGTAATAGATAAGTAATATATTCCATCTATTCATGAGCCCATGTCATACAATTTTCATTGCATAGGCTTTATGGTATTTTTTTTTTAAGATTTTATTTATTTATTTAACAGAGAGATCACAAGTAGGCAGAGAGGCAGGCAGAGAGGGGGAGGGAAGCAGGCTCCCCGCTGAGCAGAGAGGCCAATGCGGGGCTCTATCCCAGGACCCTGAGATCATGACCTGAGCCAAAAGCAGAGGCTCAACCCACTGAGCCACCCAGGCGCCCCTATGGTATGTTTTTATTGCTCTTCATTTCCCAAGTTTTTAAGACTACCTTTGTTTGTTAAGTCATCAGATTGCACCGTATAATTATATTCTCTAGATCCAGACAGAAACAATAGTGGTAATTTTTTTTTTATTGAGGTTGCACTAAGTATAGTATATAAATAAAGAACTGCCACTTTTACATTGAACATTCCTATCTGAATACATGATATATTTTCCCATTTATTCCAAGTCTACTTTTGTGTTTTTATGAATGTTTTCCAGTTTCCTATAAATATTTTGTGTATTTCTTGTTAAATCTATGTTCATGTATTTTTTTTTTTCTGTTTGCTATGATAAATGGAGTCTTTTCCTCCATTATTTCCTCCCCTCTCCTCCTTCCACATCTTTTATTTTCCTCTTTTGGTTTTTATATATGAATACTTTTGATTTTTGGAAGTTAATTTTATAACCTCCTTGGTAAGCAGAGTCAAGCTCCCCATCCCACCCCTAGAAGTGTTCATTCTGATCCTCAGAATCTGAATATGTTAGGTTGAATGGAAAGGGGAATTAAGGTTGCAGGTGGAATTAAGGGTGCTAATCAACTGACTTTAACAGAGGGAGCTCATCCTAGTTATACAGGTGGGGCCAATGTAATTACAAGAATCCAACAAAAACCGAAGTGGGAGGCAGGGAGGTAGGAGAATCATTGTTTACAGAGATCTGATATGAGAAAGACTTGATTTGCTATCTCTGGTTTCAAAGATAAAAGGGGCCACACAAAAGGAAATGATGATGGCTTCCAGAAGCTGGAAAAAGTAAGGAAACAAAATTTCCCCTAGAGCCTCCAGAAGAGGTGTAGTCCTGCCAACACGTTTATTCTAACTTAGACTGAGAACTCTAAGGTAATACATTTTCATTGTTTTAAGCTATTATGTTTTGGTAATTTGTTACAGCAGCAATAGAAATGAATGCACCTGAAATTCAATAAATTTTCTTACTGTTTTCAGTGGTTTTTCTATGATTCCTTTCAGTTTTATAGACATATAATCATGTCATTTGAAAAGGTATGCCAGTTCCAATCTCTACAATTCTGAATGCTTTGGCTGATAACCCCTGAAATAATAATATATTAATATTAACACATTAGGCGTCTTTGTCTTATTCCCAGCTTTACTTGGAAAGCCTCTATCTTCACTTTAAGGGCTGGCTTTTGGGTTAAAGCATATACATTTTATCATATTAAGAAAGTATCCATCAGCTCCAATTTTGTCCAGTGTTTTAAATAAATGGAGTTATATTTTTGCAAATGTTATTCTGTATCCAGGAAAATAATCATATAGACTTTCTCTTTAGCTCTATTAATAAGATGGTGGGATCCTGTTTGCAAGTATTTCATTAGAGATTTTCACTTTGATATTTAAAAGTCTGGTTGATCTGTGGCTTTATTTTTTGGTTAATTTTTTTTGTCATATTTTGGAACCCCTATCATACTTCCTTTTGAAAATTAAATTGACAAAAGGGAAATGCTGATATATACTATAATGTGGATGAACCTGAAAAACAGTATGCTAAATCAAAGAAGGCAGACACAAAAGACAACATATTGTATGAATTAATTTTATGAAATGTCTAATAAAGTCAAATCTCTAGAGCTGGAAAGTAAATTAGTGGGTGCCTAGGGCTAGAAGTCAGAATGAAGATTATCTATAAATGGGAAGGGGATCTTACTGGAGTGATGGAAATGTTCAAAGAGTAGATTGTAGTGATGGTGATAGCACAAGTTGGCAATATACTAAAAATTGTTCATTTGTACATTTAAAATGAAGACAGATTTTATGGTATAAAAATTATAGCCTCACTAAAGTTGTTAGAGTCATAAATTTAAAAAAAATAAAAACCTGAAATGTAGTCCTCCAAAACAATATAGTGGTGCTTAATAGAGAAAAATGAAGTTGGAAGTTTCCCTCATGTTCCATACTCTGAAATAGTTCAGGTAACACAGAAATCATCTAAGACATAAATGTTTGGAAGAGTACCCAAGGTGAATATTGGGCTTGGTGATCTACTGTGTGAGTTAGGGGTGGGGAATTAGAGTGAGGTCTTTATGATTTTCTCTACTTTTTCTGTGGTGATTGACCTGTTTAGACTTTTTGTCTTTACTGAGGTCAGTTTTGTGAGTACAAGATTCCTTTAAAAATTAATTTCTTTTAGACTTAAAGCATATATACACAGAGATAAGTCAAATAGATCTTTACTTTGTGATTTTTAAAAATTCTTTAGATATCTTCCATTTATGATTTTTAATTTTTATGTTTTCTCCCTTTTGCCCTTCATTATCAGGTGAACTAGGAGACTATCTGCTTTGTTGATCTTATTTTATACAATGATAATTGGACTTACAAAATATGTCTTGGTGTTGGTTGTTCTGTGTAAATTCTTCTAGATATGCATTGTGCTCTTTCAGTGCGTGCTTTCAATATATATTTTTATTTAATTTCAAGAGGTATTTTTGAGCTACCCATTTCAGTAACTGTTCCATTCCATTGCTTTGGTTTTCTTCTTTGAGGACACCTATGATACCTATATTTCATTGTCTTTTCCTATATTATATATCTGTGGCTGTCTCTTAAAACTTGCTATCTCTTTGATATCATTTTAAGTCTATTTAGTGGGATATAATTTACATACCATAAAGTTCATCCACTTTAATTTTTAGTAAATTTATATAGCTGAACAGTAATCAACTGTTTAAGACCATCTCGTTATGCTACAGCATAAAACAAGCCATGAGAAATTAAAAAGGAGAGAGATAATACAAAGAAAAATATCCTAGTAAATCAGAATTAAATTAAGAAATCAAGAACAAAAAAAAGTTGGGAAATCCTCCAAATATATGAAATATGCAAGTCATTTGTAAATAACGCAAGAATCAAAGAATCATTCACCTATAAGATGTTCCACAAATACCTAGCTTCTTCGAAGTCTTTGCTAACTGCAAAATCTAAGATCAGTTGCAAATGGTTTCTAATGAAGAGTATATGGGTAATAAATTGCTGGTTCTTTGGATTTCTCCAAATTTTTGGTCGAAATCTAAACATTGTAGACAATCTATTTTAGTAACCCCAAATTTTAATTTATTTTTCTAGCAACTTTTTGTATGTGGCTTTTTGATTTGGGGGATGTTTTGTTTTGTTTGTTTTGGTAACTTGTCTTACTCCAGAAATCTTTTTCCTGTTATTTTTAAGTGCTGATATGTCTGTTCCATTCTTTTATTCTGATTTCCCTGGCTTCCTCCTGTAACTACATGGCTTATGAGGCAGTCAATGATGTGGGCAGAGGTTGTGTTAAAATGTTTCAAGTTCATAAGACTCCCACCTTCTGTGATCGATTTGTGTGTGAGTTGGAGAGTACATTCAATGTTCATCCAGTCCTCACATCTTTTTCTTGCCTTTTCATTTCTTCTGCATTCCCCTGAGTCTCCTCTGTAGATGTTCAGCTTCCTAGTCAGTCAGAGATGTGTGCGGAACTTACCAAGCTCTGTATCCTTCTAGGATCTTCCTTCAATTCCTGCTGGTTTGCCTCTCACGCCAACTGTGGATTTTCCCATTTCTTTTCTATAGGAATTTGTTCCTTACCATAATTGCCACATTTATCTGACAAAGCTAGAAGTTTTAACCTCCAGCTCCAAATCAACTTTGTCCTCTCTGACAGGAAAGCTGTTGGTTGTGTACTAAGCTATTGATCTTGAGCACCTAAGTTTGAGGGTGTGTATGTGTATGTGGCAAAGCCAGAAGAGAGGGAAGAGAAGGACCGTAGTACCCGCAGACGGAAGCGCCATGGGTTACTGTTGTTCTTACCCTAAGACAAAGCATTTTTTCCAGAATTAATGCTTGGTGATCTGTTTTATATCTTCAGTCTATTTCAACACCTTGGATTAGTTCTTTCTGAGAATTATATTCAGCTAAATGGATTCACCTTTGTAGGCCACCATTGCCACAGTACATCATGTCCTTTCTTTGGGTTCTAAAATTGTTCTTTTTCACCTTCCATTTTTCTTAATATATCTATTATTGATTCACTCTTATGTGTGTGTGTGTGTATGTGTTTTCTAGTAATATTTATTTATATAGACAAAAGATGGGCCAGATTTGGCCCCTGAGCCCTGGTTTTCTTTTCTTTTCTTTTCTTTTCTTTTCTTTTCTTTTCTTTTCTTTTCTTTCTTTTCTTTTTTAAAGATTTTATTTATTCCTTTGACAGAGAGAGATCACAAGTAGGCAGAGAGGCAGGCAGAGAGAGAATGGGGAAGCAGGCTCCCGGTGAGCAGAGAGCCCGATGCAGGGCTTCATCCCAGGACCCTTAGACCATGAGCTGAACAGAAAGCAGAGGCTTAACCCACTGAGCCACCCAGGTGCCCTGAGCCCTGGTTTTCTGATCTTGTTTTAAGTTTTCATTTGTAGCTTGGACTGATAAAAGCTATGAGTGGAATGAAGAATACAGTTTGATATACATGGAAATACACAGTTTCATGGTTTTGTTTTTTATTTTTTATTTTTTTTTTTTTTTCCTGCGGTGGAACTAGAACTATAAAATCTGCTATTCCTTCTTGGGAATGGGGAATGGAACTAAATTTTACTGAACAGTTGCTGGTGCCAGGCATTAAGCCAGATATTTAATTCTTAGGGCAATCCTATCCAACATGTGGTATTAAAGGGATTATGATGACATATTTAGATTTAGGGAAGTTTAATTAGACTGTTAGTTCCTTGAGGGTGAGGAGCTCAGAGGGCTCATTCATGGCTGTGTCTTGAAGGCCTAAAAAAATGTCGGCATCTAACACTAGATAATTCATCAGGCTGCTTTATAGTATCAATAATGGGGACATCCACAAAAAGAGAAAAAAATAATATTAAAAAATATAAAGGATATTATATGAAAAGATATTGTATATGAAAGATTAATGTAATCATCATAAGAAAAATTGGAACATCATTGAGTTTACTTGCACTTAGGTTATGATATACTGTAACTTAAATGCTTCAAACATTTAAAAATTGTGAAATATACTCTATACATAGGGAAAAAGCATGAATGTATAGTTGAATGAGTAATAAGCCTTGTGATTATTAGCTAGATCAAGAGATGGGATCACAATATCCTCTTTACCCACTATTCTGACTTTTGTAGTAATAATTTTCTTGCTTTCTTTGTTATTATTCTTAAATTTGTATGCCTCCCTGAATTATGTAGTTTAGTTTTGCCTGTTTATTCAAGTTTGCGTTTCTTTTCATTTAACTTTTCTTTGTGAAATGACTTTTTATTTTATTTTTTCTACAGACTTCCTTCTGGCTGAGTGTTTCTAATTCTTATTTATGGCGCTCTTTCCTGTCTTCTATTTATTTTTGTTGAGCTCATTTTGACATATTTGGTTACTTTTTGTATCCATTTGGCAGACAGGTTTTTGTGGCATGCTTTTATTATCCGAGAGGATGCTATTCTCTTTGTTCTCATTTCTTCCAATGTTGTATGGGATTCCTTTTATATTGCACATTCTTACATAAAATTCGTTTACTTAAACTTTTCAGAAGGAGTGGTCAGGATAGTTTTTCTATTTTCTCTAGAAGAACTGACTCTAGAGATCCTGCTTTGGTTGTTTTTGTAGAAAGATCAAAATAACTTTCTGAGATTTGCTTTCCCTGCTGTCCTTCTTCCTTTTTTATCTGGACCTTGTCTTTATTTTGCTGTTATTCTTCCCCTCTTGCTTAATTTACATCCAAGCTTCAGTAATTTATTTTGTTATCTGTGTGTGTGTGTCTAGGAAAAGAACTCAGGTTTTTGTCTTGGTTTTGTTTTGCTTTGTTTTGGTTTCAAGTATTTGCATGTCTGCTTCAGCCTGCTCACCTTGAAATGAATCCCGTGTTTTCACTGCATTAAATGTGCAAACTTCTCTCCTTTTGCAGCTGCTTTTTCAAAAGGGCTTACCACCCTTTCTAATAAATGTCTTTGGGTATTTTGGGGTCCTCTCTGTCGTTTTTCTTTTCCTACAGAGCTACTGGTGCCACATTGTACTATTTATATTATCATTATGTTAGAATTCTTACTAGAAGGATCCCTAAGACTATTTGGATATTGACCACCTCCTTTTTATGGGGAGTTGACTCAATGAGCTCATGAACAGTATCATAAGGAGGCCAAATAAAAGTTAGACGTAGCCTCAACAATATGGGTGTCTGCACCAAGGATGATTTGATTATGGCGTATGTACAATGCACAGTTTATCCATAATGTCTAATCCTAGACACCAGTTATGGCATTGTATGTGTGCATTAGGACCTGATGGCAGGTTAATTATACTGGACCATTCCATGGTGAAGGAGAAGAAATTTGTCTTCTCCAGAGTAAAGTTGCATTCTGCACTTAAATTTTCTTTCTCTGCTCTTCATGCCTGTGTTCAAATATGTAGACTTCTGAATGCTTTTAATTTACTATAATGGTATCCCATGTAACTTGCCTTCAAACAAGACACTCACATGAAATGGGAAGACAAGAGACTGCTGGCCATGCCATTCATAAGTTCAAGGTCCAGCTTCATTCTCATTTCTTTGAAGAAGTCTTCTTGAGTACAACTCTTTGGTAATCATTACTTCTTCTCAATTTGTAGTGCTTACATTTTTATATCATTTAAATTATCTTAGCACTTACTATCTTGTTCTATCACTCAACTTCCATGTGTACGTCCTGCTTTATTATTAGATTTGAGCTTTTTATTTTTTATTTTTTTATTATTTTTTTAAGATTTTATTTATTTGTCAGAGAGAGAGAGAACACAGGCAGGGAGAATGGCAGGTGAAGGGAGGAGCAGGCTCTGCACTGGGCAAGGACCCCGATGTGGGACTCAATCCCAGGACCCTAGGATCACACCTGAGCCCAAAGGCAGATGCTCAATTGACTGAGCCACCCAGGCATCCCATGGTTTGACCTTTTTATTTTTTTATTTATTTTTTTGACCTTTTTAAATAAAATCTTATCTCACTGTTTTCTCTTGGTCTAACAGAATATTTTGCACTTAAAGATTGTTTGTGGATGACAACCATATTCACAGAGCCCTAAAATTGCATATGGTTTGCAAGGGCACTGAAGCCCCAAGCCCTCCAATAAAAATCCCCTTTGTCAAAAAAAAAAAAAAAAAAAAAAAAAAAAAAAAAATCCCCTTTGTCAGAATGTTTTATTTTTGTAAAAAGGTTAGAATTGGCTGAAAGAAGTCAAAACCTCTCTTACCAAGTAGCCAAGGTCCAGGAACAGTGTAAGATCAGCGGACACTCATGTGGTCTTAGACTCTTCCTATCACTTGCATAATTGTGTGTCAAATGTTTGTATTGAAAAAGCAGACAAGTTATTTTTATCTTCTCTTGTGAAAGAAAAATAGTTCCTCCTCTTCTCTGTAGCTTGCACTAATTTCTAAGAACATAATAAATATAAAAGTTTATCTACTGACTTCCTAGAATATAAGCTCCAGAAGGACAGAAATTCTCCCTCTCTCTCTCTCTCTCTCT
The DNA here is from genome assembly GCF_002288905.1 of Enhydra lutris kenyoni. NCBI lineage: Eukaryota > Metazoa > Chordata > Mammalia > Carnivora > Mustelidae > Enhydra > Enhydra lutris. The sequence continues at coordinate 24,833,316 of NW_019154111.1, forward strand.
CTCTCTCTATTTTATTCTAGTATTTAGAAAACTGCCTGCCATATAATAGGGATTTGATAAGTAGGTCCTGGTTCTTTAATTGTGTGTGGTTCAGTTGTGTTCAATTGTGTGGGCTTTTCAGTTAAAAACTCTTATCAAAACCAATACACAAAACAAAATTAACACAAAATGAGAGCATTATACAAGTAAATGTACTTATTTTAAGGTCTTTCCATAGAGAAAACCAAAAGCATTGTGAACGTTGGTATCCATCTAAGAGACATAGATTAGCAACCCGTTTTGTAGACAAAGGCATGTGGGAGATAGGAATGTAAATCTCCAAATTCACAGATTTGCCGAATCCAAAAATTGCGTTCAATTTTTTCAATTCAGTTCTTCCCTTTAGTGAACTAAATAGAATATTCCAAATAAATTATGAATAGTAGCTAATGCCATAAGCTTATTTAGGGAAACCCAAACCTGATTTTCAAACCTGATGATAGCCTGGCTTTTTAGAGTGATTCCAGTTAGTGCTAAATGACTTCCCTAAAAAATCCTGTAACAGCGGTTTAATTTAAGATTTCACTTAACCAGGAGGTCAGGGGAGTCTACTTCATAACCTCATTTCTGAAAGTTGACTACTCTGTATACATGCTTTTGTACTACTTGAAAAACCATTTGACAGAGGGCCTTGAAAGAGTAGAACAGGATATTTCCTAACTAAGAGAACAATTTCAAGAAATAACCAGTTTCAGTTTGGAGTTCTCTAAGGGTTTGTTTCACCTTTGTCATTGATCTTTCCGTTTGAAGTGTTCATTTACCATCCTGACATAATCTAGGGCCGCACTGCATGATGTTGATGATACTTTTGTCAACGTGAAGAATGCGGGGCCATTGTTACAGAAATCGTACAAGAAACAGAGACCTTAATATGTACCATCTGTTTTACAAAAAAGCTCAATGTGGTAATGCATTTGCAATACCAGAAGCAATATCTCTAAGACATGAAATGAACATATGTTGTCTAAGAGCCTTCAGGCTGACATTGAAAAAGAGAAAAGATAGTACTTCAAGGCAAATACTGTCCCAGTAGAAAGACTGCCAGATCCAATATGGCTCAGCCTATTGACAAGTCTCTGGTGAACAACTTCATATAAAGATTTTCACATTGTTATGGGTTGTACAGCTCTCTGGCCCATCTTTTTCAGCATGGGTAAAATAGTAGAAAACACTCCCTTCGTCACTCTGGGTACTTTTCTGTTTCAGAGCAACAGATGTTGTCAGAAAAAGTCACACCACACAATAAAGTGCTTGAATGATTATTTCTAAGGCTGGAGGGAAACTGAAATGGTGTCTTCTGATGAGGGAGCAGGTAGTTTTAAGAACAGCTAAAAAACGCAACTAACTGAAAGCTGTACAGAAACATTGAGCTGTTTAGCAAAAGTTTAAATTATAAATTTGATGAATGGTAGCTTATACAGTTTTCAAATATGTATTGAATACAACTGAAAATTCTGACCTAATTTTTCTAGATTAAACTCTAATGTAAAATTATATTTTACAGTGTAATTTTTTAGAGCGAGAGAGAGAGAGATGGGAGGGAGGGGCAGAGGGAGAGGGAGAGAGAATCTTTAACAGGCTACATGAGCCTGACGCAGGGCTCCATCTCATGACTGACCCTGAGATCATGACCTGAGCTGAAATTGGGAATTGGCTGCTTATCCAACTGAGCACCCAGGTGCCCCTACAGTATAAATTTAAAATGTATGTACACTCATGAATATTCAGTATGTGCATAGCCCATAAGTCTATATATGTGTGTGTGTATGTGTGTGTGTGTATGTTATATTTGTATATATGACCATCAAAAAAAATTGCAAAGGTCAAATGATGGATTATTAAGGCCAGTGGAAGGAAGAGTTAACAGCATAACAAGTGTAGTTTGCTTATATTTCAGTTCCAAAGATTCAGTATGGGTTTAAGTTATATTATGCCATAATCAGACTTAGCTCTTCATAACTATGTCCATATGAAATAGAAGCCTTACATTTAAAAAAAAAAAAAAAAAAAGAACAGTTGAAGAAATATAGCAGTGGACCAGGAGCCAGGAGATCCGGCTTCGAGTCTCCAATATCCTTGTAGAATGTGCATGACCTCAGGTAAATCTGACCCGGGTCTCCCTTCAAGGCCTTGGTTACTTTAGCTATGAAGAAGAGGCATGAACTAAATGACCTTTAAGGTCCTTTCCAAATTTAAAAATTAAATTGTAATTACAAAGAGACAATCATATAGTGTAAAATAGCAGAAAAAAAGGTGTTTTATGTATAAAGTCAAGATAATTAACCCACTTATTTTATGTAATTTATGTTTAAAGCTATATGTTGATCTATAAGAGATCTTATTTTTATGTCATTTGCATGACTTTACATAAAATTGTGTTCATGTTCATCCTAAATCTTACTTACAAAAAACGTAAAACCCTTCATTGTTACTGGCCTGTTAGCTATTGGGCAGGTAAAAGATAATGGCCAGACCCAGTTACAACCATAGTCCTATGTATTCAGAAGTAGTTCTCGGATGATCATTAATGTAAAGTTATTTTTTTAAATGATCTTATCTTATGTACAAATGGACTCTATATGATAGCTCTCATGGCCTGCTGAAGATCCAGGATTCATTCCAGACATCCCCGATGCTCTTCAAGTTATGATCCAAGGATGGCTTTAATGAGGAAAGTTTGGTTTTGCTCCAGGGTGTTATTCAAGGCACTGGGTCCATCCTCTTTTGCAATCCACCAATCCCTGCTATAACTCTTTGGATTATGCCTCTCATAAGAAAAAGCTGGATGATACATTAATTATTCTCTGGTGTATGCTACAGATAGAAACTCCCAACATAAAAACCAACTTCTGAGCTGAGATTTGTGTGGGAGGCTTTTCCACCCCCTCTTCTGAAGCTGTACTCCTGCTTTCACTACTAATTTTTAATTCCCTGATCATACCCTAAATCTAGTTCCTGGTCACTGTCTCCTCCTTACTATTTTGTTACATAGCTTCCGGTATTTCTGTTATATATTATGCTACCTAAAAAGTTACAAAAAGCAGTGACTTTTCTGGTCACCCTTGAATTTAGAGCTTTATTCAAACTACTGCCAGGTCTCTTGACCTGTCAACAATCAGGAGTGACCAACAGGAATTCTTCTCTTCATGGTGGGTCAGAGGAAAGCCACTGGTGAAATTCACTTCCAACCACACAAAGTTCAAAGGCGCTGGCTTGAGTGGTGTGTGTGTTTATTCAGGAACATGTGGATCTGATGAGTGTGAGGAGATTGGTGCAGTATGGCTCAGATGCAAGTCGTTGAGTATAATTGATTTTTAATGGGCTGGCTACCTGCCACCAGATGTTCATCAATTAGGTACACTTTAAAAACCAACACAGCTGCTTATTTCATGCTGACTATCCAGTGGCGGAGATAGTGTTAGCTCAGCCTAAGAAGTCATCTCTGTGTCGAGTGACCATACGTTCAATTTGCTCCCGACCAGTCATGATGTAAGCCAATAGTTATTAGTAGCGCCTCCTTTTTCTGTCTCAAAATGCCCCAATTTAGACAATTAATCCCATGGGGATCCTACCTATCTGTCATGCTGTTCTTGGCCCTCTACATTTAAGTTAAACCTTGATCTTGCTCTGTAGCAGCAAGTAATCCATATTAACATCATACACAGGGTAGGTGTTAACCTCTGGATAACATTAAATTTTAGACATGGAAGGACTTTTTAGATTACATTTAGTCCAGTGCTTCCTAAGACCGGTTCATGAATCAGTGAGTTAATTTTCATCAACTTACCTCTGATTCTCCAGTTTTCTCCCTTTGTTCATCCTTTCTCTTTCCTCTTATAGACTGTCTCTGGGGCTGGCTGATTTCTTTATCTTACAGGTAGGGCTCATGGCCAGAGAAGGCCTTTCTTTCCTTTGAATCAGCATCTACCCTAAACTAAGGTGATCAAATGACCTTGTTCTTCACAAAGGAACAATCACTTTTAGGCAAAAAGCAAATAACTTTCCTAAAATATATTATAAGATAATTTAGTTTTATGTCTGTAAGAAAGAACACAGTATTATTATAAAAGGATTTTCTCCCATCCTAGTCATGTCATTTGAGTGTCATAACTTAGCTTTAAAAAAGATTTTAACCTTCTTTATGTTGTTACACTGTGATGCTTTAGATAATTTGCCTACTGGTAATTTTGATTAGAGCTGACCCAGCCCATACCTATGGAGACCACTTTTTCCCTGAATCTCTACTAATCTCCAGGAAATATTTATCCTACCCCCAGTATCTATTTACACTTCTTCTTTTTTAAATTTGATTTTCATTTTTATCAACGTAATAGATGTAGAGTTTTTAAAAATCATAAAGTTCTAAAATCTGTATGAAATATAGCACTCCTGTTCTCCACTGACAATAACTTTCAATTTTTTTTAGTTCTTTCTTTGTGCCATTACCTTCATACTATTAAATAACATATTTAATTTGCTGGTTTTTTACTTTCTGTTTATTTTAGACTATTTTAGATTATTTTAGACTTTTTGTTCTATTTTAGATGTTTTACAACAGTCCTCCACTGCTAACATACTTTCCCCATCTTTATCCTCCTAATATCCCACAATTCTTGTTAACTACAGAATTGGTGTTTGCAGTGTTACCAATAGGTAAATATTGCTAAAGTTCAAGCTCTAAAGTATATTATGACCATATTTTCTTTTTTATACAACTTTTTCTTAATTTGAAATTATGACTGCCTATTTTCCTGCTGTTTCTTTAGTTTCAGTGTTGTTTAGTTTTCTGTGTATTTGTCACTAATTTGGCAGCTCCAGCTTTCCCCCCAAACTGTCAATCTCTCAACTCACTCAAACATTTAAGGTAATTGATAGGTTAATTGATAAGTTTTAACTTGCCATTTATACAGTAATGTATACGTTCCTTTTTATTTTCCTTGAAATCGCCTCCTGGAGACTTGGTCCTTTGACTCCAATCTGTAGCCTCAGGAAGGAGGCATTGCTGCTGTTGCTGTTGTTATTCCTTTCATCCATTGTTAATGTGGAGACATCCAAGGCTGTCATGATGTCTGACTTACCACAAATTTAGTGCCTTAAAACAACACAGAATTATCTTAGTGCTCTGGAGGACGGAAGTCTACGATGGGTCTCCTGAGCTAAAATCAAGAGGCCTGTAGCCTCCGTTCCTTTTGGGAGGCTCTAGGGACAAACCTCTTTCCTCACCTTTTCAAAAGGCCTCTGCATTCCTTGGCTTGTAGCCCCTCCCTCCATCTTGAGAGCCAGCGATGGCCTCTGAAGTCTTTCTCACATCATGTCACTTTGACAACGACTCTTCTGCCTCCCACTTCTGCATTTACAGACCTTTGGGATTTTTTCGGGCCAACCCTGATTATCCAGGATAATCTCCTTATTTTATGGTCACCTGGTTAGCAATCTAAATCCACCTTTGCTATTCACAGGTTCTGGGGAGTAGGACACAGACAGCTTTGGGGGGCCATTCTTCTGCCTACCACAGGCTCTTAGATGCAAATGCAGACTCTTAAACATTCAATTCTTTCCTCAGTATTTCCACTTAGATTTCTGATTGGCATCTGAAACCAAATTCAAAACCAAACTCTTCATCTTCATACTCCATAAGCCTGTTCTCCCTTTAGCCTTTCATATCTCAGCAAATAGTCAAGCCCGAAATTCTAATTGCCAAAACAAATGATTGATACCTTACATATTCTTATATCTCATCATGTCTTTCAGTAATTTCTGTTTGTTCTGTTTTCAAAATATATCTAGAACTCAACACTTCTTCCCACCTTGCTTCCATACATCCAGTTGCCCAAGAGAGTTCTTCGAACATTGTAAATGTTATTAAGTATTCCGTGAATGACCTAGTGAATGGATGTAGTCCTCCCAATAACATGATCACATGAATAACTATCTTCTATGCTGGTTTATGGTTTTCTCTTTGTTTGATTATGTTTTATCTGTAATTCAGATGATAATTTTATTAGTCTATATACATCTTTGATAAACAAATATTTCTTCTCAGTGCAAACTAAGGAATACATGGTTCAGTCAGAATTCTTAACTAAAAGCAACAGAAATTATTGACTTAAGTAGTAATAAATTTATTGTAAATACCTGTGGCAGGAAAAATTGGCAAGAGGTTTAGAAAAGCAGGTCCTGAATGTAGGTAGGACTCAGAGCAGCTACATTATCCACTCTGACTCTGCTGCAACCCTATTATACAAAGATAAGTGCTTCGACATAGGCTTTTCTTTTATGATTTTGGATTTTTAAACTTTATTATTTATAGAATTTTCTTTCTAGCAATATTAGTTTTATATGACAACCATTCTTAATCTATCACATCATTAAATTAAGGGGGAAACATGATGAATTGTAAATGAAAATGACACAAAGGATAAATGCACATGATTTGGATTTAATAGAACTTCTATTTGATGTTTTAATCATCTTAAATTTCTCTGATGTTATAATCAATGACCTCTTATTTTTGTATTTCCTCTCATATAAGTTGTGTTGGTTTCAAAGAGAAGTTGAACATTACATTTGATATTTTTGAACTTTGATTACCTAAATATCAAATGTTTTTGAAAATTAAGATTTCCAATAATCAAGTAATTCCCTGGGAATGAGGAGGACACTAAAGGACAAGATATGGCCCTTACTTCTTCACAGTTGAATGCTGTTCATATTAGATTATATTTATTCTAAATGGCCAAACACGGTGCTGTTCCAACCTAGTTTGCAATGCATGTGACTCACACAGTTAATAGTAGTGGGTCAAACAGTGGTGACTAATAAGGCTAATAAGACTTATTCTATGTTGGAGCTAACAAATCCTTTATCAGTACTTCAACCACTCTGCTTATGTGGCCTCATTGTTAAGATTATGCCTTTCATCTATGGAAACCAATCCCTTTCATATACAATTTCAGCAAGAAGCTTATAAAATGTGTATTAAAGCAGTATTGACTTGTCTAACAATAAAAAGTACAATTAGGCTTCCAACACAGAGCATTTCTAATTTGCATAAAAACCTCTCTAACCTATTCCTTTTACTGCAGAATATAACCAAAAGGTTATATTCTGTTCCATGCACCAGTAATTACTCTAAAATCACTAGATAGATGTACCTATGTAATATTGTTCAGTTCTTTATGCAGATCATTAAAACTGAATTTATATGCAAGATATATCAATAGGAAAATACTATTAAAATCATTAGAAGAAATGACCAAGCACAATGGATTCCTTTTACATAATATCACATAATGTAATAATTTAAGATAGTTTCTTCCTTGAGAGCCACTGTCTTGATAAAAATCATTCCAAGGGTAAGACTAAAGACATACTTTCATCCCACCTTTTAATTGGGGCTTCCAGTTTACACAATGTATAATTTTAAAAGATCACTTTTAATCATCGGAAAGGGTCATTATGAACAGACTTTATGTTAAAAAAGAAAAAAGTAGGTGGGGCGCCTGGGTGGCTCAGTGGGTTAAAGCCTCTGCCTTCGGCTCAGGTCATGATCCCAGGGTCCTGGGATAGAGCCCCGCATCGGGCTCTCTGCTCAGCGGGGAGCCTGCTTCCTCCTCTCTCTCTCTCTCTCTCTCTGCTTGCCTCTCTGCCTACTTGTGATCTCTGTCTGTCAAATAAATAAATAAAATCTTTAAAAAAAAAAAAAAGAAAAGAAAAAAGTAGGTAAACTGATCTGCATCTTGTGATTACTTTAGGAATACTAGAAATGTTCATCATGGAACATTTTTTATTTCGGAGCCCAAGTTGTTCCTCGGCCATGTGTGACCCTTGTCACAGAAACACGTCTCTCTTGTATACCTGAGAATTTTCATTCCTCTATTAAAACAATGGAAACTTGTGTGATTCTTGTGTTCTTTGATTTCCTTAAATGACTCCCGGGGGAAGAGTTCAGACCATGACTGATTCTCTACTTTTTTGCAAAGGCGGCATGAGAGTGGTTTGTGACCATTGCTGATGAGCCTTCCCATGGCTGTTTAATGAAGAGCAGCGCCACTCCACCAGGGTAACACAGAATGACATTGCCTCAGGTCACTTCAGGGCATGTCACATAATGTAACACAACATAACCTGATGTAACCTGATCCAACAGGTCAGGTGCCTGTTGCCTATTTGTAGGAAATACTTTTTACTTCTCCTCCAGAAGAGGGGCCGTGTCACCACACATAACGAAATGTCAGTTCTAGCTCTGGGTGCAAGAAATACCAGTGGAAATCACTTCCTTCCTTATGACAGTGGATTCTGTTCAGCTTGAGTTACTTAGAGTGCATGTCATTAACAGGACTGGAGCTGTGATTATTGAAAGTGAGTTGAAGGAAATCTGCCTTAATTAGAACAAATTTAAGACTGGACCAAAGTCATAGTGGAGACAGAAGGCTGTATTTTTAAAAACAGCAATAGAAGCAGGAAAGGGGAGAGAATGAGTTGTGAAATAAGTTATCATTTTAACAAAACAGCATTTTTTGCAAAAGAGAATTAGATATTCTAGAAAAAAACAAAATGAACGGTGAAGTGAGTTTTTTTTCTTTTAAAACCGATTAATCAATGTACTTATCCACTGTGCTGAGTGCATTTAGGTATATAAAGAGGCATAATCCTTGTCATTTGCCTTCAGTAGGCTTAAGCGAATATAGAAACAAGACAGGTATACATTGCACACCGGGGAGATTGTAAATGCAACCTCCAGGCTCTCGGCTGTATGTTCTAGAGAAGGTGAAGAAAGAACAGAACATTGCCTGGAGTAGGAAGGAAAGTCTCAGGGACTTCAATTTATTATTAATTGCTTTGAGTTTAATGTTCTAATCTCACAAGGAGATCCAAGTCAATTACAGGGTTCAAAATACATGTAGTTGACTAGGAGTGGTAAACTTTAAAAACATCTAACCTAAGTTTATCAACAAAGGTAAATGGAATTTGCCTTGAATTCTTTGACCTGCCTTAGAAATATTTTTAATTATTTAGAAATAAAACTATAGGATTCATCACTAGAAAATATGAAATGAAAGGAAAATCATATAGCAGTACTATAAAAATTCACTTTTAAAAAGTTAATCCATGTTTATCTATAAGGATCGCCCATATCACCCATTCTTTTTAATGAATTATTCAGTTGACATAAACCTCACGTTATATGGCTCTAATTAGTTAGATATTAAAGGAGAAGAACAGTAAAACAAACAGCTTAAGAAACGATATGAATGAGCTTTTTATGGGACATAAGAGTTTCATATTGTGTTAACTTGAGGGGTGATGCTTTTTCTTCCTGTATCTAGATGGGGACACAAGGACAAGTATGAGGGGCAAACATGGTGAAGGCATCTATATGATCACAGAATAGTCTTGCTATTTCATCAGTAGTACTATAGATTTTCCAGATCAAAGAGATAAATTCTGTGTTTACTGGTGTGTTTTATGATACCGAAGTCAAATATGAGTCATTTAACAATTATCCTTCACTTTTATTTTTTACTTTGAGAGAGAGAGAAGAGTGTGAGGGTACGCACATGTGCTTGATCAATGGGGAGGGGCAGAGGGAGAGGAGAGAGAGAATCTCAAGCAGACTCTGCACTGAGTATGGAGCTGAGGGTGGGGCTCAATCTCACAACCCTGAGATCATGACCTGAGCTGAAACCAAGAGTCAAACCCTTAACCAACTGAACCAGCCAGGCACCCCATCCTTCACTTCGAATAATTTGTCCCATTATTCACAAATTTCTTCCATTGGTTCATATGCTCAAGATTTGACTGTACATATGTTAATAGGTAAAGGACCATAATAAACTAATATATGCACCAAGAACCATTAATAACACAGATGTCAGAATTTAGTTCATAATTTCATTTTGAAGGACAGTTGTTTACAGCTTAAATAAAACCTGGTGCCTCCGATATAAGTGTATAACTTGTTATTACCAAAATATAACATATTTGAAGTCTAAGATATATTTGACATACTGATAGATTTTATTGCTTCATAATGAAAACTAAAAGCTTTACCCCAAACAAGCCATTTCCAGAGTTGAGGGGAAAAAAAAAAACTATCCAAAGTAATGGGATGTTTTGGTTATCAGTTATCTGTTCATTCATCTCTACTGTGCCAGTGTTCCCATCTACAATTTTAATCGATTACCTAAATAATTCTAGTTAAATTGACACTGATGAATACAAAAATAAAATAATTTTGTGCTTCTGCTCTGTAAGCAACTTGGCACTAACTTAAAGATTATTAAACTATTTGGAGTTTATTTCTTTGAGTACAAAACCTGAGCAGAAATGCCCAGAAGCTATAAACCATAGCTAAACACTACTAGAGGAGTTTTGTGGCTCGTGTTTCACAAGGTGTTTCAGTGCATGTGTCACCTTTTGGACAGTCCCTCCCCCTCTCTCTTTTGGCCTCTTTTCTGTCTCCTTTTCCCCAAATGTCCTAAGAGGAAGGTGAATGGAAGCCATAGTTGGGACTAGATCAGGACATCCGGGGTTAGTTGACTGTCTAACTGGCCTTGGTCACTGGATTTGGCATCACATACTTTAAGTTGTTGACCAATTACCAAGTATGATGGAACTATAAAACCACAGCTGCTGGAACTGAGTTAGTTTTTGATAGTTACCAAAGGCAAACCAAAAACCACTCTTAGATGATGATAATGCTAATGGCACAGGAGTTCCACCCCCCTTCTCCAACTTCATTGCCCTCAGATGAACTAAGGGATAAAGAACATTCCCTCCTAAATTTCAGAAAAACTTTTCTCTAACACAGTACCACAACAAGAAAATGTGAATAGTTGTTCTCTTTTCCTTTGGCTTGAAACTTAGCTCACAAAGAGAGTTCACACTATGTAAAGATTTTCACAGTTATGTACTAACAAGTCTGCAGGATTTGCTGTACTTATACAAGGAAGTCAGATTTGAAAATAAAACCGGTTTTCTGTTTGTGGACACATGATGAACATATGGCCAACACCTGGAATTTATAGAGGCCTTTACCTAATAAAACCTTCTGAGACATTCCAAGAATGACAACAAAGTGATGGCATGAAGCAGAACTGCCAAAGGTAATCTTCTTCACCTTCTGGTTCTTTTAAAGCAGAAAACATAAAACTAACAACTTAGTGCCCCCCAAATGCTTATGAAATGTGCATTAAAGAGGTGGGAGCCCAAGTTCCCTGACAAAAGTGCCATTATATCATGATTGTGAGTGTCTTTCTGGATTGTCTCAGAAAGAGCTGGTTTATGAGGAAGATGACTGATTGGGAAGCATACTATTAAAAAGTAGAGTAAGACAGATTGCAAGATCAAGTTCAAAGTTTCCAAAGTTTCACTTGGAATGTTTTTATAATGGAATGCATTCTTAAGTGATAAAACCACATACAACAACATGGACTTATGATTTTATACAAATCTCTTAAATTTAGCTGCAACTTAGGGAAATGGCATTTGCAAGGTGATTCTAAGCTCAATATAGACTTTAAAACTGAAATTCCCAATTAGGAAAAGAAAAGTTGATGGGATTCAAAATGAAAACAATAAACAAAAAAACCCAAGGTTGTTAAAAGGCATCAGAATAAGACAGCTTAACTTTTAAAGGAAGCAAATCTCTTTGTAAATCAAAATAATATAAATGAAATACTCTATGTATTGCAATATTTTGCAAATAATGTTTATTATTGAAGGTAATCACAAAATCAGAATTAACCCTAATCCTGAGCTTCACCTGACCCCAGTTCAGACCTCAGCAGTTTATGATATTGTAACCAAGATTCACAATACATTTAATGACAAATCCCCAAGCCACTCAGTTCTCACACCCTACACCTTAAGGGTCAAACAGGGCAGAAGAAAGATTATTTCACCCAGAGACATGCACCATTAAACTAACTGACTATTGGTTATCTTTAGTTATATGCTATGAATACCTGTCAGGGACCACAAAACAAAAAACTCTCCTTACTGTACCTCCCAGAAAAATGAGCCATGTGATACTCTCTGCAATTATCAGATATATGCCATTATCAAAGGGAAAAAAAAATAGTTGCTGGAGCCTAGAGAAGAAAGCACAGCCAGTTCAGCAGAGCTGGTCTTTCTAGAGAGGAGTCTGCAAGGTAGCTGGGATGGGCATGCTATGGACCAAGCAGAAATAGAGAAGTAACAGAGAAGACTATTTGAGGCTGGGTTGATGGGTGTCAAGAACGGTGATTACACCCTTGTGAGTTATTTGTCCTAAGAGTTCTTTTAAAATAGTACTCTTATGTTTAGAATGCTCTCTTACACTAGAATACAGGGAAATGGAATTTTTTTATGGCTTATTCTTTTGCTCAAAAAAAGAAAAATCTATGAAAGTTACCCATTGAGGAAATCATTTGGGGCATTTAGTTCATTATTGTGTAGAAGTATAAAAGCCTGACCAGTCTGAGAAAAGATCATTCCTCTTTATCATCACGCCCCTAGTCTATCTTTTGCCCTGGAGAATAAACAGTAAAATAACTTAGAACAGTCTTTCTTATAACTTGTTGATCATAAATCACTGCTTGATAGCTGAAGTCTAATAGAGGAGCATTTAACATTGGTCAGGAGCTGAAATTTTGGTCATCAAAAATGCTGTAAGATTCTAACCTTGTGGGTTTTTTAATGTCTTCCATGACACATACATCATGCATTTAGAATTCCTTTGTTTTATAGGTTTTAATTCATTTGGGTTAAACAACAAAAAAGTAGAGATTTCACAGCAAATGCTGAATACTGTCCTTTGGCAAGAATTTAGATCTTTAGCTAACCATTAAAAATAAAGGTAAAATAATAGCAAATAGAACCCAAAACAAAATCATAGCAAAGAGTGACCAGAGAATTAGGAGGAATGTTTGTAGCAAATACTGGTCATAGAAAGCATTACAATTTCATAGCCAATGCCAGTCATTCAAGCTAATGGAAAATTCAAAGCAACTGCTAATAGTTGAAGTCAATACAGAATTGATAGCACATGCTGATCAGCAATGTTAATGGAAATTCTCCCACCAACCTGCTCATTTTCAGATGTCATCTCAGAATAGCAAAAAGCCGTAAGTGTGAGTTTTGACTCTTATGTTGACATTTTCCATTTCTTTGTATTAATCACATGTACGTAATGTGAAATAGGCACAGCCTATTGTGGCAACAGGGGTTTAATTATGACTCCAGATGTATTTGCAAGAGTGTATTTCTTATGATTTTGGTGCCCCGAAAATGGCAGTGATCACCTGCTAATTGTGCACAGGGTCCCTGAGAGCTGTCTAGAATGATAATCTGGTCTGCCGATTTGAAATTGTGAAAGGCCCCTATTCTTAGTGAGTATCAAATGCCACTGGTTTTCTCAGTGCATAAAGAAATCAACAATCCCACAGATAATATATAGTATGAAAATGTAACCTTTCCTGTCCTTTCTCTAACCAAACAAGGAGCTTTTTTTGTATGTGATGGTAGTTCTGAATTTATTCCTGTTATTTCAGATTTCCTGGGTTCAGTTATTAGTTTGACTGCGCAGGATAAGCTGTCTAGTGAGCATGATGACCATCCAGGTAATAGCATTTAGAGCACAGAACTGTGTGGGCAAACCAGGGGCAGAACCGAGGGCATGCAATTAGCTATTACTTGCCGGCACACCTTTCACTGCAATCGCACAGGTTCATTTTCCCTAACTATTCCTGTCCCTTCCATATTTTCTACCTTTGCCTTTCTTATCCTCCTTTCTATTATGCTACCCTCCATCCTACTTGTGTACTCAAAACTTAATTTTCCTTCAGTGCCCGGTCTTAATCCCACTTCTATGAGACATTTTCTGATTATTCCATTTTTACTTATTGGCATAAACAAGCACTCATTGTCTGTATTGCAGATTTGAAATACTGTCCTGTATTATTTGACATATATTGTTATTTAAATCTTAAATCAGGCCAGCCTGTGTCTCACAATGAGATAATCAAACCCTTTTAACAAAAGGAGTCAACATTGTTTTGTCTTGCTCACAGTGCATTCATCTCTATGGCTTCCACATAAGAAGACAGCATTAAAAAAATAAAAACTGAGAGGACCACTGAAACTCAGTGAGTCAGACATCTGGGTGTAAGTATTAATTAGCTCTGCCATTTAAGAATGCTGGGAGATTTCCCATGCTTACCCGAGCCCTACGAGGATCAGTTTTCTCATTCAGGGAAATGGGAGAATTCCTGTGCTATCCACTTCACCCTACAACTTCTGATTGTCAGAAGCAAATGAGAGCATGCACTTGTGAGTAGACGAAATTTGCATGTGAATGAATGTATTACAGATATATCTCATTATTATAGTAAGGGCTGAATACATATTCAAGCACAGTTTCAATATATAGTTTTCAGTACATAATTTTTAATTCATAGTTCTCAACTATAGTTTTTAGCTTCTGAGTGAATGCAGAAAAAAAATCTCCCAAGTATGTAGACTCAAAAAAATAACATAATACAATGTAACAAGTACAGGGAAGATGAAGTGAGAGATGGCAGCAAATCGAGCCAATAACTGTCAGGGGAGAGATGGCCTGAATATCTGGAGCCTGCCGTAAGCCCACAGCTCAGTAAGATTTGAGTAAGAGTAAATAAGAGGATTTGATTTCTCTTTCTCCATAATATTTCTATACAAAAAGGCTACTTTAAAAGTAAATTCTTTTTGAGTGCTGGTATGTTGTAATGATCTCATTAATTGCTCTAATAAAAACTATATTCTTGTCCTCAAGAAACTTCAATCTAAAGAACAGAAGAGTCCTATAGAATAAAGATTTATGAGCTATAACCTGGGAAATAGTTCAGATTCCAAACTTAGTAACTCTTGACTTCATGCTCTAAGACAAATAAGAATAGCTAAAAAATACTCCAGTTCATACACTGTATTGAAATTACAAAGTATAGGTTAATAATTCACTTAATGAGAGAAAACTCATGAACACAGGAAGTGAAATTGAAAGCATTCACCTCATTTGAATATGGTACAAATCATCTTTTACTTACATTTTTATAAATAATACGACCAAGAAAGGGAAAAAAGTGAAGGAAAGCCAGATAAAGATTTCTTTAATATGTAGAAAGGTGAAGACCAAGAATGTATAATGGTAGACACAAACTCAACTCCTTCTGAGATCAGACAAGGTATGTAAAGCAGATGAAATGGTAACTTACAGTGAGTGAAAGATGTGGAAAATGTGGAAAATGGAAGGAAAAATATCTATAAACAAATGAATTCAAACTTTGGAAATGCTCTGTGTACCATGCAAAAACCTCCATTACGAAAAGCTATAAATGCTGGATAGCCTATTACAAACTTAAAAAAAAAAAAAAAATTGTGATTGGGAAGGAAAGAAAGAAAAATCTCCAAAACCAAAAATGAGAGGGAGCAGCATATTAGAGCTGACATTGTGCCCGTCTTTGGAGTATATCCTGTATATGATAGCCCAGAGGCTTGAGTTTAATGTCCAAAAAAAGGGACAGACAATAGGACCCTGGGCCTGCAAAAGTGAGTATTATGACAAAGGCCCTTTGCACTGAGATCCAAAATTTAAAGCTCTACAATCCTTTAGAAAATGGAAAATTAGAGGGAAAAATCATTAGCACAGGGAGACAATAGGAATTCTCTCTTTCAACCTGGGCTCAGAGTGGGATGATAAATTGCTATGAGAATATATAACCTTGGAACAGTACCCCTCATGGCTTTGGGGTGAAATTTTATATTACTTGTATGGTGTCCAAACTCCTTTATATAAACTTTATATTAAAAGTACATGAGGGCCCTACTGAACCCTGTGGCACCTAGCAGAAACCACCAAAATACTTTTTGGAGGAATTTGGCTTTATATTATGGATACTCCAATTGAATATATACTTACAATCTGAAATTACAGAATATCTAAGGATAAAATAGCAGGCATATCCCATGGCAGAATTAGATTCCCAAGAACTTGATAAAACCATTGGGAAGGTGCTACAAAAACTGAGTTTAAAGTAAATAAAATCTTTAAAATATTTTAAAAAATTCAAAATTCTAAGACTAAGATACTCTTGGTAAAGAACAGCTATTTTAAATAACCAACTAGAATTTCTAGAAGGAACAAATATCATCATAGGAATTGAAAAATTCAACATATACCTTAACAATAAATTGAACACAGTGAAAAGAGTAAACTGAAAACTATTTTTGAGCAAATTACTTAGAATGCAGCATGGAGAACAAAAGAGATAGAAAATGTCAAGAAGAAGTTAAAAGACATGAATGCAAAACAAGAAGTCCACTCTATGCATAAATGTACTTCCTGAATGAGGAAATAGAATGGAAAAGAGATACCAACAATAAACCTATACAGAAATAATGAGAGAAATGTTTCCCCCAGTTGAAAATGTGATTCCTCAGATTTGAGAAACATAAATCCCAAGGAAGATAAATGAAAAGAAATACACATCATAGTGAAACTACAGAATACCCAATACAAAGAGAGTATTTGCAGGGTAAGAGTGTACCACTAACAGATCTTTGCTTGAAGAAGTAGAAGGATAAAATTCTGGAAGAAGGAAAACCATGATAAGGAGTTAGAGTTTTATTTTGAGTATAACTGGAAACCACTGTAGAGTTTTGAAGAAGAGAGTGATGCAACTTAATTTATACTTAAAAAATATTGCTCTGCATGTTGTATGGATTGTAAGGGCATAGTATTTCTTAGGAACATACCAGTGATAGTGGGGTGGTGTCAGTGAGAGAGGTACCCAGACAAGGATCAGTTTGAAGGCAGCCAGTGAGTTTTACTAAAGGACTGAAAGTGGAAAGTGAATTGAAAATCAAGACTTTTTTTTTTTTTTTTTTTGCCTTTCACTGAGTACTTTCTATTGGCCAGTACTTTCTATTAGCACTTGGATATGTATTAATTCATTTAACCTTCACTATAACCCTGGAGTGACCCCTGGCTAAAGGTCACACAGCTGTTTGACTTCAGAGTCTGTATTTTCAAGCAATACTTTCTCTTGCCTCTTAGGATGACTCATCCAAATTGAGATACAGATTTATGACATGAACCTTAAAAAAAGAGGAGATTTTCCTAAAAATGTCATGATAAAGAAGTTTAAAGAGAGAGAAAGCTAGCACAGTGGTTCTCAACTTTGGGTATAATCTTGGCCCATTCTCAAATCCTAAAATCTCTGGCAGAAAACTTGACAGGAGTCAGAGATCAAAGCAACACCATCACCCTGTGGCAGAGCTATGTCACAGAGTGCTAACAAAAGCTTCCAAAATCATAGAACTTTCCTTTGATTGCCCTTCAGCATTGTGTACAACATAAGCAGAACTCTTTATGGACCTGCACATTTCCAAGTCTCCATGAGTGAGGCAGGAGGAAGGTGGCCCAGATGTCAGTCCCTTCCCAGCAAGTGCATCAGAATATAAGCTACATGAGTTCAGGGAATTTTTTCTGTTTTGTTTCCACTACATGCTCGACCTAGCCCAGCATCTCACATATACTAGGCACTTACTAAACATTAGCTGTACAAAGGATTGAAAGTTGTAACGTGCTCTAATCCCAAATGTCTGACCACTCTGAAATGCCTCACAGAAATTGTTCTTCAAAACAAACAAGCAAACCAAAAAAATTCAACAACGGAAAATGTAAATTACATACATCAATCAAGATTCACAAACCTGTGAAGGTTTGGGGGAGTTCATTAGTAGCAGCAGGCTAGGTGAATATCATCAATGTAGGAGATAGCCCTTACCACCTTCAAAACCCATAAAATGTAGTTTTTGGGGTAATAATCAGGCTGTGCTTAGTAAGGCTTCAGAGAAAATACTGTCTTGATTTAGAGCCAGTTTTCAACTTAGAAAAAGAAGACCTGGATGGATGAAAGGAAGAGGTATGGGAGATAGGGGCACTTGTTTTTAATGAACTGATGACTTCAGAAAGGTCAGTGGAAATAGTCACTGGAAGGAGGTCAGTAGTGAAAGGAAGAAAATTAGGGCACTAAGCAGCTGTAGGAGAGGTTTATCAGTCCATGATATGATAGCTAGCCAGTGTGTTTTACATCTAGAGAAATAGCTCAAAATGATAAGATTTAAGGACCATGGTTATGATGATTTTCCTCAAAACTAGTGGATTGAAGAAGCTGAATTGTATATGCCTCCTGATGATGTCAATCCCCGGGTTAATT
Organism: Enhydra lutris kenyoni; assembly: GCF_002288905.1. Classification (NCBI taxonomy): domain Eukaryota; kingdom Metazoa; phylum Chordata; class Mammalia; order Carnivora; family Mustelidae; genus Enhydra; species Enhydra lutris. The sequence continues at coordinate 24,851,594 of NW_019154111.1, forward strand.
GCTCAGCACTCAAAAGGACATGTTCTTGAGTTCTCTTGGCATCTTTTGAAGATACATCTGCCAACCCATGCTTTTTGCCATAGGTCTTAGAGGGCAAAGTATGAGTCTTTTATATTTGCTCACCTTTGAACTTGGGCCATTATTTGGACTCAAGAATTCTCTACACCAAATCTAACCAAGTGTTCAGTTTGCTAGGAGGCCTAATGTTCTAAGTGCTGAAATTTGAATTGCTTCTTAGATCCGGGAGTAAATGCACATTGGGTAGAGTTCTACACAGATGGTCAGAGATATGATTTGCAGGATTCCATATGCCTCTTACCTGGTGGAGTTATAACAGTATGTAGTGAGGACAGGTCCTGAGGCTTTGAGTCTTATGACTGAGAAGACCTAATGAGGTTTTGAAAGAATTTTCCTCCAATGGCTGAGGTTAGAATTAAGTGGGGCCTTAGTTGCCCACATTAGGAGGAGTCACATTAGTTCAAGATGGCTTGGAAGTGGAAGCAGTGATCCACTTTACAGAGTGTATGTTTTAAAGAGTAAAAATTGCACAATACTGTATTATCATGTGTCGTTATCATAACCATTGCAAACTTCACTTTTTTTCCCTAATGCTGAAATAGTTTGCCCTTTTCCATAGTCATTTCTTAATCCTTTAGAGGATCACTGTTGTACCGTATTTTTAAGAAAAAAAATCATTCGTGCTTTCTATACGGTCAGTTGGCACAGGGATTCACATTTTCTTAATGGGTAAGTGATTATGTGTGTGTGTGTATGAAGAGCAAAGTATGCAGACATGGGTATATTTACATGGTACTCTCAGTCCATATTTTTGTTGTTCCTTTAAAATTTTAGAGAAAGTGAAGAACAAGATAAAAATTAAAAGTAATTCTATAAAAGGCATTTTAACTAAAACTGTTCTCAATTCACAAATGCTGAGACATTCTAAGAAAAGCACCACAATTCAACATTTCTAAAGAAATGAACCAAGCTTTGCTATCACTACTTTTTACACTGGTTCCACGTGGGTGGTCTTTTATTTCACAGGACATATTAATCTCCTGTTATATGTGACAACCACTACTGTGTGTCATCTCAGTTCAGGACAATAAAGTGACTCTAGAGTTTCCTTCTAAACTTAGCGATCAGGCTTTTCTTACTGTGACAAATGTTTATGGATTCTTCTAATTACACGTCTGGTTTAAAGCTAAGATACCAAGAGAATACAGTTCTCTTTTGTAAAGTTCCCAAGGTTTCTCTATAATAATCAATTACCATAATGAGTTTTTTTTAAAGCTTCCATTCATCATTTTCTTAAAATATATAAACTACTAGGATAAAGATAAATAGCCATATCCAGCATGCCCTGAGGCACTCTACCAAAGGTTTCCTTTAAATCAAGATCAACTGGAAAACATGTTGGGTTTTATTTCAAAGTCAATCCTGCTTAGGTTTAAAAAAATTGTGTAACACAAAAAAGGAGTAAAATAAAATCCATGACAAGTAGGCTTCATAAGAGGACACTAGACAATGCATCATTATCACAGTCACCCCTGTGGTCCATATGTACTTGTTAAATGGGTCTCACTAGCTGGCTCCTGTACCATTAAAACTAGAAACTAATTCTCTACATGGGCCTTTTCTCACCTATTAACCTATTATCTCCTTCTGTTCTTAGAAAAACAGTACCTAAACTAGGAGTTATTTGGTGCATCTTTAATCTTTACAGGGTTTTAATCTTTTAATCTTACATCTTTAATCTAAACCAGGGTTTCTCAGCCTTGGCACTATTCCGGGAGGAACAGTTCTTGGCTGTAGGCAGCTATCTTGTGTATTATAGGATATTTAGCAACATCCCTGGCCTTCAGCCACCAAATGCCAGGAGCACATACCCCTTCCCCTGAATTGTGACAACCAAGACTGTCTCCAGACACTGATAAATGTACCTGTGGGACAAAGTCCCCCTCCCATTTGAGAACACCTGCTCTGCACTTAACCATGAGCATTCCGGTAGTATAAAAATAGTCTGAAATTGAAAAAACTGGGGCAAAGAATAGTGAGATGATTCAGCTGGTTGCAGTTTAGAAAGGATGATGTCAGGTAAGAGTTGGGTGATGATGGAAGGGATGTTTAATTTTTTTTTTGTTCAGTTTGTGAATGGAGTTTCTAAAGAAAAGGGGAAAATAAAAGATTGATAAAATTGACCATATTAAAGTTTCTAAATTGGCTCTATTTTACCTATAATTTTTAAAATACATGCAGTATAAATTTCCTAATATTAAAACTATGTATATATGTGGATAGATGGAAAAAAGGAAAAGAACTACAATGTCTATCCAATATATATTAAGAAATAATTCACAGAGATGAGATTATTGATTTTAATATTTCTTTTCATACTTTTGAATTGCTCTGAAATAATAATAAATTTGTAACATTTTTGTAGACAAAACAACTGAACAAGTATAATTTTAATTGTTTTGTGAAGGCAGGTAAGCAAAATTATCTGCAACTGGAGTTTTTCTTAGTTGCGATTCGGCAAATTCTCTATTTACTGGATACATTCAGGAACTGATGATAGTGATGATAATTTTTAAGTGATCTCTTTAAAGTATTATCTTTAATATTTGGTGGTTCTCAACTTAGAGCATGATAAAATACTCTTCTCACACAGGTCCTTAGGGAGAGTGCAATTGAAAAAACACTAGGCTGGGAACTAGATGAATTGAGTTTGATTTCTACCCTCATCACTTATTAAAAGCATTTCCTTAGGGGCGCCTGGGTGGCTCAGTGGGTTAAGCCTCTGCCTTTGGCTCTGGTCATGATCCCAAGGCTCCAGTCATGATCCCAGGGTTCTGGGATCGAGCCCCACATCGGGCTCTCTGCTCAGTGGGGAGCCTGCTTCCCTCTCTCTGCCTGCCTCTCTGCCTACCTGTGATCTCTGTCTGTCAAATAAATAAATAAATAAAATCTTCAAAAAATAAATAAATAAATGAAAGCATTTCCTTAGACCAGCTCACCAAGATTGTATGGTTCGGTCTTACCTATGTAATTAAAACATTTCTATCTTCCTTGCTTTGTGGATATGATAGACTCAAGAGAAAACAAAGAAAAGATTCAGAAAACACTGCCGTGTAGTCTTACCTGTTTCATTAATAGTGTTTTTTTGCCTGCAAAGCTTTTTGTTTTCAAATGAAGTGTGAGACATAATGTCAAATCATCATCCATAAGAGAATGCTCCCTTAAAATATTGCATATGATTACTACCAAGAACAGTGTTTTCCCCTATGTCGTCATTATTCATTGGCTTCTTGACTCTGAAATCTTATTTATATTTCCCATATGTTTCCAAAGAAATATTTTAGATAATCCTAGCCAGAATCTTGAGTTCCAAACAACAACATTTTAGTTGTTGCTAAGAATAGATGTAAATCTGGGGGCGCCTGGGTGGCTCAGTGGGTTAAAGCCTCTGCCTTCGGCTCAGGTCATGATCCCAGAGTCCTGGGATTGAGCCCCGCATCGGGCTCTCTGCTCAGCAGGGAGCCTGCTTCCTCCTCTCTCTCTGCCTGTCTCTCTACCTACTTGTGATCTCTGTCTGTCAAATGAATAAAAAAAAAAAAAAAAGAATAGATGTAAATCTGTACCATCTCAACTAACCTTTAAACTGAAGGCATCATTTATATATCTGAAGGAAAGTAAGAGTCATCTTAAAAGATGGGTAAAAATAAGCACAGTCAACCTCCCCTAACTAGTATCTCTGGCGTATTGTAGACCTTACAAGACATAATTTTTAGATAAATGATACTTTATTTGATACTTATTTATGGGGGGAAAATGACTGGGTTGCCTCAAAATAAAATATATCCTATGACAATGACTTATACAGAACATTGAGTTTATGGAAAAAGCAGTGGTCCAGAGAAATAACTTCCTTATTTATGTCAAAGATTTTAAAAATGCTACATTTAATTTTAATATCATGAGGAGCAGTATTCCCCCTGCCTGATAGGCCTCATTACACTGCAGCATGTACAGTATTTGCCTTATTTAACAATTTTTATCAATCATTTAAAAATGAGCAATGCTCTCAAAAAAAAAAGTGATAGATGTGTAGTGTACAGCTTCTTAGATCTATAAAAATTTGCACTCAATTGTGAAGGATAATAAAAAATAAAAACAAAAAGGGGTTTTATTAATCCTGGGCCCATGATTTGATACATTCAGCAACGAGAGACAATGATTGTTAATTGTATAACCGTAGTTCCTATTCATTACAAAAATCTCTCTGCTTTTCTTCTTAATAAATATTCACCTCCATCCACCTACTTAGATTCATCAAATTTGTGTGAACATCACCTCCCTGTCACTTTGGACTCCCGTTTTTTTGTCACCAGTGCTGATCCTTCCCATTTTTTCGTAGTGTAAAGCAATCTCAATCAGGGACTCCTTTCTAAAGCCCTCTTAAAATGTGAATATCCAATGCAGGTAAACAAACACAGCAGTGATATGGAAAGTTCCACCACCCCAAATAATTTCTGGACCAGTGAACAGGAGAAAGAAGAATTATGAATCAAAATCTTTTACTTAAATTGAATCCTTCATTCTTCAACATGTCATGTGTTTCTTTTATTTCATTATCATAGTTTAATTCCTCATCTTCTCTTTCATGGAATCCTGTTTGAATTTTATTTATTTTTTTTAAGATTTTTTTTTTATTTATTCATTTGACAGATAGAGATCATAAGTAGGCAGAGAAGCAGGCAGAGAGAGAGGAGGAAGCAGACTCCCTGCTGAGCAGAGAGCCTGATGCGGGGCTCGATCCTAGGACCCTGGGATCATGACCTGAGCCAAAGAGGCCTTAACCCACTGAGCCACCCAGGTGCCCCCTGTTTGAATTTTATTAATATTTACCTCACTCTTGTTCTTAGTCATATCATTCATAGCATCTTATTTTATACATTTTTACTTGTACTTTTATATTATATATTGTTTCAAAATTATTTCTAAAACACTGGCCTCGTACTAGGTGATATTAGGGGAATATAAGCCCTGGCTCTGTCTCTCCCTCTACCTCTGCCTCTGATCAAGTACTGTAACTTCTCTAAGCTTTGGCACCTCTCCTATAAAAGAAGAATATTTGGGGATAAATATTATAAGAAGAATTGGCTATGAAATAGTATATTTTATTAAGTAGTTATTACATCTCTTTTCAGTAGGAAATTGATGATTTTGTGACAAATGGAATATTCAAACAATATCTATTTTTCTTTTTAATTCATTTATTATATCTCCCTCCCCCCCCCCCCCCCCCACTAAATATAAGCTACTTAAAGAACAGGAACTTTGTTTTACTCACAGTTAAACTCAGAGACATAGCAGTGTGTTATGGTATCCGGTAGAAGCTCAGAAAGAATACACAGAATTAAGTAAAATTAACAGATATTATTTCCATTTCTAAAATACCTTAGCAACTCTCATCCATTGAAAGAACTTTATTTTGTCATTTAAATATTTTAAAAACTTCTTCACTCCTACTTAGGAATGGGGTGGGGGAAATCCTGCCCTAAGTCAACTGTCTTAGATTCTTAAAGGGATGGCTTTTATTTTTTTTAAAGAAATAATGCTTATAACCTACTCTGCCACACCAAAGAGCTATTGGAAAATAAAAGGATTTGCATGAGTAAGTCATAAAAAGCCATATTAGAGCCCTCTGGGATAATTTTTCAAAATGGTGTACCATGCTTTAACCATGTAATTCTCATTGACCTTAATGGGAGTCATGCAGCTAAAACCACATATACCTCTTTTAAAACATATCTCTGAGTGTTCTGTCATTAATGCTAGTAAGTAATAAAATGGTACACTTTCTCTAGACATATAAACATTATCATGTTTATATCAGCATAATTATGAACTTTTTGGTACCATTATAGCTGGGTTTTCATCATGCTATCATTAGCTTTTTGATAGCACAAAGACCCAATTTTCAATGGACGTTGTTGGGACATTTTTCTTTTAACGATATTTGATTCTAACAAGACAGCATTGTCTTGATAGGAAAAAATATCCTTTTAGATGTACATTTGCATAAGAAATCATGCACTAAGATACTTAATTTGTGTCCTTCTGAATACAGCCTTCTAATGTAGAGCTCTAGTTTGGGAAAAATATGGCAGTGTGATGACTTTTTATTACAAAACAAATACAGTCTCAGCACCTTGCTGGCCTACTGTAAATATATGATTTTTAATAAAAGAAGAATAAACATTTAAACATTTCTTTGCCAAAATATATTAGTTATGACCTGCAATATGCCTGTAGTCCTAAATTTCTTCTACATATAAGGTGTCCACTGTGCCAGATTGTATGATGACTTCACAATATGGGCAAATGTTCACCAGAAACCAGAATGTGGTTTCTAATAAAGTCAGCTATTACATAATACAAAAAGCTATTACATAGTAATTCATTTCAACAGTTTCAGAATAGAAAATGATTGAAAAAAATGAATAAGCCGAATACATTAGGCTCTCTGGATTTTTTTGTTACTGTTTAAGCAACACTCACAAGGTATTTTATTATCATAGGATCTTAGCCCTGGAAAGAATATCAATGACCTCACAGTTCAGCTTTTCCTTTTTCTTCCCATTTGCAGATGAATGAACACTGAGAGAATGACTAAAGTATGTTTTTTCCTAATTAAAAAACTTCTATGAATATGTGGTTCTAAAAATATCACTTCACTTTTGAAATTTGTTTTTAAAGGTAATTTGTACAGAGAGTTTGCAATTTCTGGGCAAGTATGGACCTCACCCCTTCCCTACCCACGTACCCACATGAACATAAAATGATTAAACAGTCATCTACCTGAGTTTATATTCATAAAGAATGTTCATTTGTTTTTGAGCAAGTATTATGAAAAGTTTCTGGTTAGTGAAGATTCTACTTATAGTGACTCAAGATAATAATTGAGACACCTACATCATAGTCAGAGCTCAGGCAGAGACACAGGAAACTGCCTTTGCCTATCATCTCTGAACATAAAACAACAGAGGCTCTTTTCCCATTAGTAGTGTGTGGGAGCTGCGTTACCTGCTTGGGTCTTAGGTGGTCCACTCAGAAAACTGCCAGCTAGGATCTGGAACTTCCATGGCTAAGAAGCAGTAGAACATCAATAGGTCTCAGAGGTGAGCGAGGAGAAGAAAAGATGTATGTTATGTGGGAGGGCAGGGCCTAAGACAATAGGTTTAAACAAACTGAGGGACCATGGAGGGCAGGGAAAAAGAGACGGGATAAGGACAGGTTTGTCTACCACTGTAAGAGGTGGTCACCAGGGGGACCCCAGAGTCCAAACAAAAGTTGAGGGGATGAGTGAAGTCGAACAGTGAACACATCTCAGAAACACACACGCACATTCACGTGCATGCACAGAAAGACTCAGTGTAGTTGGAATATATCACTTGAACCTGAAGTAAGATTATCCTTGTGTGTTGAGTGAGTGCTTGGCTGGCTTATGGATGGTCCATTTCGTTTGGGACTGTACAACTACTTCCTTCCATGGTGAAGGAACAGAGCTAGAGTTAGATGTTCGAGGAAAAAACATAAGAGGTTATAAGGGAGAAGATGAGCAGAACACAGTTGATCCAAGGATGGGGCTAGGGAGGAGGAGATCTAGAGTATATTTATTTTACAGAAATTCTCTTAACTATATTTGATGAAGAGTTTTATCCACTTCGGTATTAAAAACTCATAATAGATCCCACTCTAAATAATTTGTTTTATGTGCTTATGGTAATTGTATAATGGATGGTGTATGCCTATCTCTTGGTATACTTGGCTAGATCATTTATAATGAATATTTTTATTATCTTCATGAAGCTTATGAGGTTCTATATTATATTATATAGTATATCTTATATATAATATTATATATATTATGTACAATTGTCCTGTATTATTATAGAAATGCCCTCGACTGACAGAGTGGGATCAAGTAAATAGCAATTTTGTGTAATGAAAACTTATCAACGATGATCTTTTTCTAAAAGTGATACTTTGCTGTACATGCAGACTAAAATGTTATTCAGGTTGATCAATTTAGATCAATAATCTTTCTAAGCAAGTGAACTCAGCATTAAAGGCCTAACAAAAACACTACCAAGTAGAATCAACTGTTAGAAGTCCTGTGCTTGTTTCAGCAGCACATACACTAAAATGAGAAGTCCTGTAAGACACTTCCCTTCTGTCCTACAAATCTATTTCTTGGGTCATTCCATGTAAAGGCAATGATGCATAATGCTTAATATCATGGGCTCTAAATATGTTCTAACCAAATCCTGCTTCCATCCCTCATTACTTGTGTGACTGAATGAGTTACTTAACCTCTCCAAGCCTAGTGAAATAAAGGTAATAATAATAGTTGCCTCATCCAGGTACACTGCTTAGCCCAGTGGACAACACACACCAAATGCTCATTAAAAGTCATTATTATTGTGCTACTAATATGACCTTTCTGTGGTTTCTCCTATGCCTCTTTATTTATATCTCTGGATTCTCAACCTTGAATTTACTTTGGTGACCTGATTTAGTTCTTACATTGTTGAAATTACGTTTTTTTATTTTATCTTCTCTGTAAGAAAATGATATCTTGCCAAACCCACCTTGACAACCCAACCTTGATACCTTGGTACTCTTTGACCCATATTACCTTCTGACTTCAATTAATTCTGCTGTACTAAGCAAGTAGAAGAGGTCCAAGTCCTTCTGGTTCACACTATTGGCTGGTAGATGAATGTTTTATTAGCTTTTCCATAATTTATATAATAATAACAACATTTACTATATTCTGCCACAGACCTGGCAGGGAAGCTCCAGATAAAAGGTTTCAGTGGAGATATTTTTGACACAGCTGTGCCATCAGTTATGATTAGCTCACCCTGAAGAATAATCCCAAAATAGGTCATCAATTGTCACTAAATTCCTTGGTCAGGGATTATAGCCCCAACCCAGCATGCCACCTAGCAAATGTCTATACTTGGAAGCAGAAGACAAAAAAAAAAAAAAAAAAAAAAAAAGAAAAAGAAGAAGAAGAAAAAGAAAAATGCAATGTTAAAGACCAAAAAAAAAGAGAGAATATAATGAACCCATGCAAATCTATCACTGCTACTGGGAAAGATTTCTCAAAATGATTGCCACAACAATAGCAACCATTTATCTCTGTCTCCTAACCATCCTTTTGTTTGTAGTTTTAGCCACCATTTGTATATCTTGGATATGTAGACATTAATTTGTAAGAATTCTGCACAATGAATAGTCAGATAAGCATTCACAGAGGTTTTATAAAACCATTTTGTTTTATGAATCTCACAAACTTTCTGCTCCAAAGCAGCATGGAATGTGGAGATATAAAAGACAACGTCTAGTATGCTTGCTTCCTAGGACTTTAATGCTCTACAGCTGTTGTCAGAGTTTGTACTCTGTGTCACAGGGTGGGTTCTCCAGACTTTGAAATTGAGACTTGTTTTGAGTAGAGGGTGTTTATTAGAGGTCAATACCTATGGAAGGGAATAGAGGGAAGTAGGGTTGGATGATGGGCCAAATTAAACTATAATAAAAGCCCAAGAAGCTTTGGTCAACTGCTAGAATATATGTCCCAATAAGCTGGCAAACCTGGACTTTATACTTCTGCTTTCATCAGTGGTTGGATATGGACCATCCCAGGAAAGGTGAAGTTTGGCCTTGACAGGGGGAGGCTGTGTAAAAACAACATTCCTGGCAGCTGGGCAGCAACTCTTTTCTTGCAAATACAAGCAGTGAATGTCCTGGTCCGCCACTACTGGCTTTCAGACAACTGATCACTTGTATTTTGAACAGGGCACTTTGCATAACAGTCTGAATTCAGTTGTTTCTCTTCTTTTCACCCTTCCCCCTTTATACCACGACCACTCCTCCTCCCTTTTCCACCTAGCACACACTTCCAGGGGAGCTAGAGGGCAGGCCCTGTGCTAGTCATCTTGCATAATTCCTTCATTCAGATAAGAGAGGATCCTATTAAGTTCAAGGTCATACATGCAGTACAAAGATAGAGCCTAGACCCAGCTGATCCAAGATCTGTCTGTAAATGCCATATATAAGCCACTGAACTATGTTGCCTCCACATGAAGTCACTCAGACACCACATCCATGAAGGTCAGGGTTTTAATCTGGCATGTTTATATGTGGACACAATACTTTTCAAGTCAGCCTGTCAAAAGACATGCTCTGTTTCCTCATTTTACTTTTCACTTCCTTGGTTAGTCAGCAGAAATTTCCATATACATTGCTACATTTATAAAAAATAAATGACAGTTATCAGAAGTATATTGCTGGTAAAAAAAAAAAAAAAAAGGAAAAGGAAAAGAGAAAAGAAATTCTGGAGTGTGTGCAGTATTTTGCTCATAAAGGATGGCATACATTTCTTGATACTTCAGATAAATTTGCCAGTCTTAAGGACTCTGATGACTATACTAAAAGTCTGAAATCTCTCATATAACTTTTTTGACTATGTATTCCTGGAGAGCAGTATTCAAAATCTATTATTTCTGTGAATTGAAATTTTCCTATGGAGATGCACTAAATAACCCCCACACACACAAACACACTTTTTTTTTTTTTTTCAGTCAGATCTTCCTTTTGCAGATAGGTATCTTCAGCTTCTCTTTTAGCTGGGAGGACCAGAAGACTATAGCCAAGTTTTATAAAACACCTGTCAGCCAGCCTTTCATCAGAATTAAACTTCTATGGCAGGATCACAGAAATGTTCATCTGCAGTGTGCCTGTGCCCCAGGAGACACTCAAGCTAAAGCTATGGAAGAACTGGTCTAAGTTTTCCATAATTAAACATCCAGCCATGCCCCCCCTAGCCCATTTGATTGTAGAAGAAAATAGAAAAACCAAGTAAGTTTTGGGCCTTTTCTTCCATTTATATACAAAACGATTTGGAGAGCAGAAGGCATAGAGAACATTTATAGCAACTAAGGTCTGTTTTGTTAAGGAATTATCATAACTCGTTCAATTTTAGAACTCTCTGACACATCTTTTGGCAGAGGGACACACACACACACACACACACACACACACATACACATACACACAAACATAAACATGTAGAATGATCTAATTGTCATTTCCCAAGGTTAGGTCTGTTCTTTTGCACTAATGCTTCACAAGGTGGGCGTAGAGCCATTTAGCTACTGCAAGCCAGAAGATCCTGAGACTAGTCACTCACTCATTTTATAATTTACAGTATAGAGTGACATGCAAATAGATAAAAAGGCTTTGCCATTTTCTTGGTGGTGAGGAACTTTCACATCCGTATAGTGAAGAATTCATCAGCTACCTGTTATCTACTGTTTCTTCGTTGTTTCATATCACTGTCATTAAGCCACTTATTAGTCAAGTTCTCTTCAGCATAAATATAACACCTTAATCCATCCAATTTTAATCCCCATAAAAGATTATTTCATAGAATATCGTTGAGTAGTGTAATCCGTTTCTGTTTTTTCCATACTCATGGGCATTTCTAGCATATAAAACAAACATTCTTACTACAGTTATATTAAGATATTGAATAGGAGACACTACATTAGACTTCTATAAAATTTTTTCCTTTGTGTTGCATCTCTGATCTGAGATTCCCTTCTGTCAACCACGCGACACAGAATTTGATTGAACGTGCTGGCTACGCTCCTCTCTGTTGCTCACATTGGAGCTATAGTCATTAGTGTTCTCTCTTTCTTCCCTTTCTTCACAGGATGTCCTGATTCTTGGAGAGTCACACAGATAGCTGTCCAATGCAGAAGAATAGAGTTCTCTGCCACTGTAACCAGTCCTCTTCATGCTGGAATTGTAATATACTCGAGCTATTGGTTTCTGAGAATCCATCAATTATCCACTGTTGGAACAGACCAAATCACTTAGGTGGATTAAAACTGTAGATGTGTAGGCTCCACTCCCCTCCTCCCACCCAACCATATTGAATTAGAATCTCTAGAGATGGAGTCTGGGAATCTGCTTTGTAACAAAGACCTGAGTGACCCTTAGGCATATGAAAATTTGGGAACCATTGAATCATCAGAGGATAGTTAACCTATTTTCAGTCTATGGCTCAATATCAAAGAACTCTTGATAATGTAAGGACCCTGGGGACATCTGGTCACAATGGCTCTGTCAGTAGCTGTTTTGAAGCATTCCTCCACTCTTATCATTTAAAAGTGAAAGATAAAATATAAAAAGAAAACACCCTAACACAAAGCCTGGTTCAAAAACAAACCAAACATTTCCTTGGACTAGAAAAATTGGAAAGTGTGGCTGAATATAAATGACTTTTGGGCTCCTGAGCCAGAAGCTGGTAGTGGGGGTAGGGGCTCAGTTCCTCTGTTCCAGCTCAACTGCTTGAAGCAAGGGGATGCCTAGGGCCCTGAGCTCATGAAAGAAGCTAAAATTCAGAGTATCCGAATTATGGTTTTATGCAAATTATGGGCTTAGGGACGCAAAAGGATAAAGAACTGTCCTGTGATCAGAACTAAGCCAAGAGAAAGAAAAACCCAAAATGAAATCAAACCAAACCAGCCAACCAAAAAAACAAAACAAAATCCTCCAACTCATAATGACCCTAAAAACCCATATCTAAGACAATTGAAAAAATTGCATTTAAAGGAGGACAACACCATCCACAGTTAACAGAATCATTAATTTAAACAACATCTTCATTTCAGAAAAACAATGTCAAGTGCAGATGACTGAAAAATGAAAATAAATGTAATATGTGAAAGATGCTAGTTTCAAGGGCCCAGAGAGGTAAACAATCCCCCTCTCTGATTCCCTCTCTCCACCCCCACTCCTCAGTGTCCTGTGTTCTCCAAGGTCTTCAGTGACTGCTCAGAATTTACCTCCTGTAATAACAGCCCCGTATCATAATTCTGTTAACTCACCTCAACAGAATTCAGAGATAATAACAAAGACTTAAAAGGAGAGCACTATTTCGTTTTTAGAAATAGGGTCACTGAGATGAAATTAATGCTGGAAGCTAAAGCTTAATTCTAAGTTTAAAGTAAAGCAACAACAAAAAGTTCTCCTTGTTCATTGATTAGTCATTAGGCTCATTTATCTCTCTCCTCTAAGACTGAGTGTGCGTGCATATCGGATGATACTGCAGTATATAGAGCCCAAAAGTGTTTGGTCCGTCCTTTGTCTGCAGATGTGGAATGAAGGGTGTTCTGAGCTTTCTCACTGCCAGAGGCCACGTTTTGCATAATGTGCCGCCTCTTTTGTAAGTAGAAACAATATAGGAGTTTTTTTACTTCCCTGGTGTCAACAGTCAACTACATAGGGTCCAATACCTAGGGTCCAAAGGCAAATCGTGTTTGAAACTGATTGCAGAGCAGGTGACCAGGAGATAAACTGGCTGAGATGACTCAGCCACTCAGAAGGCAGTGACATGAATTATCTACCTATAAGTGATGTCTTTTCATGTGAGACATAATAACATCATCCCAGAAAATGGTTTTCATGACCTCTTACTTGTAGGATATCCAGGAATTATCGGCATGAAGGCATTGACAAAAAGATAGATATGGTGTCTCAGGCTTGATTTTCACATTAAACATAATAAAGACATATAACACATGATGGGATGTCTAATAAAATATTTTAGAGTTACCTAATTTTTCATGAAAGGTAGTAACAAAAAATATTTTTAAAAAATTAAAGGCTCGGTCAGTTTTTATCTCAATCTCAGATCCCACCACAAAATCTTCAGCTCTGTGATAGTTTTTTGGGGAGTACTTATGTTGTGCATATATATATATATGGCATATATAACATTGTTCTCAAGTTTAAGAAGCTTGTAGGTAAATACTTTATCATGTTTCATCCTCTGAGTCAAATGGGAAGGATAAAAAGATTGTAGGCAACTAAAGATGTCCAAGAACAGGTTGTAGAAAGAAATTAATAATCCTTTCCTGCTTTCCTTCTACTCTTCCTTGTTCTTCCTTTGCTTCCTTCCCTCTTTTCTTTCTATAATTGAAAAATTCATTTGAATCTTCAAATTTTTACTCTATACTAACTAAATGTGTGCCAAGAATATAAAAACAGAAAGGGACAATCCAATTTTATATGGTTTGCTTTCAAGAGGATTATACAAAGCACTATTTGAACACAGGAGATACACTAGATTCTGCATGGAATAATAATGAAAGTTGAGCAAAAGAAATTACCTGAGACCTGGAAGATTAGTATAAGTTTGCCATGCAGAGAAGTAGGGGCAGATAAAGCAGAAGGTGGTCTGTAAAGGAGACAGAGGCAAGAGAAAGCACACATTTTCAAGCAATTATAAGGAAGTCAGTTTTGTTCCTTAGTAAAATAATACCATCTTGGTTAATTTTATGTGTCATTTGGCTAGGTTAAAATTCCCAGGTGTTTGGTCAGACTCTAGTCTATATGCTGCTATGAAGGTGTGTGGATGTGATTATCTTTCATAATGTGGGTGGGCCTTATCCAATCTGTTGAAGGCCTTAAGACCAAAACAGGTTTCTTAGAGAAGACAATGCTGGAATTCTTCCTCAAGATTATAACATAACAATGCTGCCTATATTTCTGCCCTATAATCCAGCATGCTGGTCTGCCCTGCAAATTTCAGACTTGAAACAATTGTTTAAAATCTCTTTTCCTCTCTTCCTTTCTTCTTTTCCTCCCCTCCCACCCTTCCTCCTTCCTCCTTCTCTCCTGCCTTCACTCCTACTGGCCTTTTTCTCTGAAAACTCTTTACTGATACAAATACTAATACATTGTGAGTATTGGTTGTGCTATGCCCATATCCATGGCTTATTTGATTAACTTCTCATTATAGCCATTTAAGTGAGGTAAAGACAAAGAGAAACTGAGACTTATTTAAAGAAAAACAAAAACAAAAAAACTTGCCTATGACAGCTAGTGATAGAGCTGTGATTTCAACTGTTTTGTGTAACTCTACCTTCACTTATAATTACTATACTGCTTCTTTAGAATCTAAGCTGTGGAGGGTCACCGGGGTGGCACAGTTGGTTAAGCGTCTGACTCCTGGTTTTGTCTCAGGTCATGATCTTAAGGCCATGATCTCAGGGTGGTGGGATCCAGCCCCGCATCAGGCTCTGTGCTGAGCTCACAGTCTGCTAAATTTTCTCTCACCCTCTCCTTCTGCCCCTCCCTGCCTCTCTCTCTCTTTCTCTCTCTCACACACCCCTCTCTCTCTCTCAAAAAAATAAATCTTTAAAAAAAAAAAAAAAGAATCTAAGTTGCCAAGAACTAATACATAATATTCAAAAGGGGGGCGATATGCTCAGTATGATAAAGATCATCTTCCTACAAGATGAAAGATTGGAGACCAAAGAAATTGTTTAAAAATCACGAGTTAGTCTTTCTGACAAAACTTTCCAAAGCACTGAAGGTCTCATTTGACAGCTCTCAGTCATTTGATTGCCACATAGCTTCTCTTTAGCATATTCAGTATGCTTCTCTTTTCTAAAATCGTTTGACCTGATTGTTGATTGACTCTAAAGTCACTGTCTTCCTCCTCAATACCTTTATATTGCAAAAGTGATTTCGGAAAAAGAAAGACATTCTTTTTTTTTTTTTTTTTAAGATTTTATTTATTTATTTGACAGACAGAGATCACAAGCAGGCAGAGAGGCAGGCAGAGAGAGGTGCGGGGGAAGCAGGCTCCCTGCTGAGCAGAGAGCCTGATGCAGGGCTCTATCCCAGGACTCTGGGATCATGACTGGAGCAAAAGGCAGAGGCTTTAACCCATTGAACCACCCAGGTGCCCCAGAAGAAAGCCATTCTTTGTTTTTTTTTTTTTTTTTAATTTTATTTATTTATTTCACAGAGAGAGATCACAAGCAGGCAGAGAGGCAGGCAGAGAGAGAGATAGAGGAGGAAGCAGGTTCTCCGCTGAGCAGAGAGCCCGATGCGGGACTTGAACCCAGGACTCTGAGATCATGACCTGAGCCGAAGGCAGAGGCTTAACCCACTGAGCCACCCAGGTGCCCCAGAAGAAAGCCATTCTTGAGAGATCAAAATGACTATATGGGATTGGCCATGCACAGGAGTACGTGTATATGTTTTCAGTGAGTATTAACATTTACAAGTAAATAATAACACTTATAGCAAGGTGTTCAGTTCTGCTAATGCAGCCACAGACCCTGCCCTCCACAGGTTATAATCTAGTAAAACATGTTCAAAAGTAATTACAAGTACAAGAAGTGTCTAATGATAATTGGATATAGTAGTCTATTATTAAAAAGAGACCACCACATCTTCTGTAGTTAAAAATTAATAAATCGAGAAGATATTTTCAGTATAACTAAGATTTAAACTTTTTTTTCTCCTGTGATTTTGGTGACTTTAACCCAGAGTGGTTATTTCTTTTGCCTATTTCATTGCTTCCCAGACAACAGGAAAGGCTTTGACACTTCACAGCATTCAATTCTTTAGATTCCCATCTCTGGCGATCTGTTCTTCTACTTCTTCATTTTCCCTTCTTCCTTCTTCTTCTCACACTCATCTTACTTTGGCTGTCACTGCCAGATTCTTCTTCCCATTACTCTGTTGCATGGATAGGGAGACGATGTTACATAGAGTCAGAGGATGTGTTCTAGAATCCCAGCACCACCACTTACTTGATTATGACCTTGACACAGCCTATAAGAGATTCATGATGGTCAGTTTTTGATATATATTTTAAGAGCTCAATTAATATTCATTCTTTTAAAATCTTTTGGTGGTTTCCCTTTGCACACGGGATAAATTTTCAAGTGACTTAGTATTTTAGTATTTAGTGTGAAAAGGAATGACTTAAGCAGTTTGGTCCTAACCTATTGACTTTAGTCAGCTCGGGCTATTACAACAGAGTACCACAGAGTGGATAGTTTATAAATAACAGAAATTTATGTCTCATGGTTCTGAAGGTATAAAGAGCAAGATGGAGGCACAGATGGTTTTGGTGACTACTGAGAATCTGCTTCCTCATTGATGGATGACCTCCTTTCACTGTGTTCTCATGTGGTAAAAAGGAGAAAGGAATTCCCTATGATTTCTCCTATAAGGGCACTAATTCCATTCATGAGAGCTCCACCCTTATTACTTAATCACTTTCCAACCCTTCACCTCCAAATACTATCACATTGGGGATTAGGTTTCAACAGATGAATTTTGAGGGTTAATAAACAGTCTAGAGGACTACACTTCTAGTCATTGCCCTGGGCCACTTTGATTAAGGACCTTCTGTTAAATGAAGACCAGTCCATTTATTATCCTAACAGGAAATCATTTTTCCCCATCAACTTTGATTCTTTATCAAATAAACAGAGGTCCAAAGTTCATGCAACTTGGGAGATCTTTAAGAAGGATCAGAAGGAGGGAGGGGAGAAAATTATGAATACACCATAGAGTACAGGTTTGGGGAGGGACCCATGCACCTTAAAGTTCATTTGCTTCCTACTCAATCTTCCTCTGCCCATTGCACCTTTTGATCAGATATATCCTTTCCCTTTTCTCTGCTTATTAAACATAATCTACTGTCAACTGAAATAGTACCTCATCTCTGAAGACTGCCAAGTGTTTCACACCCACTGCAGTATTTTTCCTCCTCTGAATTCTTCTAGCACTTATTATCTGCGCTCTTAACTTAGACTGCATTGCATACTGACTTATACAGTTACTTACGTTGATATGTGTATGTGAATTTACAAGATGTCTAATTTGATTACTGATTCCCTGGGAATTGGTTCTGTTCCAACCCCCACCCCACCCCAACTTAATGTTTTGTGTAGCTAGGTGCTCACTATTTGTTTGTTGATTCATGTCAAAGATATTTCCAAGATCTTTTTTTTTTTTTTAGTGAAAAGAGAGTACAAATTGTTTTTGCTTTATTTAAATATAATTTGCTCCAATTATAATTCCAAAGACACCAAACCCACCCAATTAAGATTAAATAAAGTTCTTTTTATTTACATGGCATATAAAATGTGTTAAGTAAACTAAATTGGTATATACAATAGATTTCTTCTAAAAATTAACACTGAGGAGAATTATGGGGCATCTGCCTTTCATTTTTTGTTACATTTCAGTACGTTTATATGAGGATAATTTTCTCGAATTTTTTACTAAACAATCAACTCAATGCATTTTATAGTATCTTTTCCTAAAGAAGTCTACTTTGAGAATAGTGTTAGCCATATGAAAGAGGGTGTATTTCTAAATGAAGTGTCATTAAAAGCAGCAAGAAGGAGAGCGTTTATGCACCGTGTCTTAAACCATCCTTCCTTCATTTGTACTGCTGTGGAAGTATATTTCTTAAGCCCTTGATGTGACCATATCAGCAAAATATAATAAATTAACATGAGTAATCCTCGACTTTTATTATACTATATCTTTTCACATGAAAAGCATATAAGTAGGCATGAAATACCATGAATTTTCTACCCCTAACTGCATTATATAAAGAGCTGTCGTAGGCATATGAAGTGCTTTTAATCTGAATGAACTTCATTAGCTCTGGATTTAGTTGTGCATTCAGGGTACAAGTTGAAAGGCCTACCTGTTTGCTCAGGCTTTTCTTAGAGTTTGCCTGAGCAACGCAGAAGGAATACAGTCAGATGGGACAGAGGTAGTTAAAGAAATAATTAGAAGAAGAAGAAGCCCTTTTGAACACTGGCAGGAATCTATTTAACACAAGAGGCATTTCCTCTAGAACTGATTCAGGAATTGTCTTCTGGGAGCTTCTAGTCAGACCTTCAGGAGAGTCTCTATTACTTTTGGACCATGAGGGACCCAAGGCCAGGGGCAATGTGTGGGAGCATGTGGGGTCCAGGAGAGATGGGAAAGGCACGCCCAGCACAACAAGAACCAAGGACAGGTCTCAAGGGCCTGCTTGGGGTGAGGCGTGACCCTAGCCATTGTACACATCTTGTTTAAGCCTCACAACAACCCGGTGAGGTGGACACGGTCACTTTCCTCGTTCTAAAGACGTCCTCTGAAGGTCAGAGAGATGAACTGACTTGCCCAGGATTATAGCATTAGGTGTAGGCAGAGTGGAGATGCGAAGCCAGACAGTCTGGCTCCGGAGGTGCTCTGTAGCCTCTCTGGATGCAGAGTACCCAGGACAAATAAGTGATGAAAAAGACAAGA
The DNA here is from genome assembly GCF_002288905.1 of Enhydra lutris kenyoni. Taxonomy (NCBI): domain Eukaryota; kingdom Metazoa; phylum Chordata; class Mammalia; order Carnivora; family Mustelidae; genus Enhydra; species Enhydra lutris. The sequence goes on from NW_019154111.1 coordinate 24,870,794, forward strand.
ACTCTATGTTAAAGAAGTTTACATTTGATTGAGGGATGGCTGTTAATCTAAAAGCAGAATAATGCATTCCTGCTAATATACTCTGTAAGCACTGTTACAAGTAAAGGGAAATTAAAGATAAAAGATATACAAAGATAAAATAAAGATACTGTCCACATGGAAGACAACAACTCTGCTCACCCACACATGGCCCTGAGGCCTCCAGTAGCTGCAGAGTGCTGCCAGAGCAAGCACGGTCGCGTGAGATGTGCATACATACGAGGGTGTGGGGGAGATGCACGGTCGGGGGCAATTACCGTTTTTTAAAAATTCCTAATCTGACAGTGAGTCGTTCATGTAAAAAAGTAATTATGTTACAGATCAGAATAAGTCCTGGGAGATGGGAATTGAAGCCCAGAGCAACAGGAGTGTTACTAATGCTGATAGTCAGGAAGGACATCCTGGAGGAGGTGATGATGTTTAGACATGGAGTTGGTAGCGTCTCATTCTATATTAATGGGAGGAAGAGGAGGAGCGCCAGGCAGAGTAAGAGCAGAAGCAAAGTGAAGGAGATGGCTAGTCCAGCATGTACTCCGTGCTTCTGTAAGGCCCTGTGTAAACGGCTGTCAGAACAGCACCGTGCAAGTGGGGGGCAAGTGTGAAAAGGTAAGTAAGGGGTGGGAGATCAAAATCACACCATGCTGCGAAGGCATTATAATGTCTCTCCAATGCCTTGCATCTTTTATTGGAAACTATGGGGCTTATCTGGGGTTCTCCCGTCAGGAGGCTGCTTGCTCAGAGAAGTGCTGTGGAAAGATTCCTGGTAAGGAGTAACAGGAAAGGCAGAAGGCCAGAGACAAAGTGAACCAGCTCACACGTTAACATACTGATTTAAATGAGAAGCAATGATGGCTTGAATTCAGTAAAGGATGGGAGTAATATAGAGTATGGAATAGAAAGTTAAATAGCCCGGTGGTTCTTTTCCACTTTAAAAAGCACACAGGAAATAAACACAGAGAATCTCACCTTCTGTAGCAGCCCAGCTGAACTAGGGGAAATGTTCTCCCATTATACTTAATTGACAGTTGGTTCACTCGGCCCAGTGCAGCATTAGGTGTCCTTCCCACGAAAATCTCACCAACTAATAAAATAAATTGTGATAGATGAAGAAATCACACCATTCCTTTTCAAATTCTATGTCAAAGAACAGGTCAGAGTCAAACACACTCTGGTAGGTCAATGTTGGTATTTCTTGTGCATTTAAATACTTCTCTGTTATTTGCAGAAATGTGATGTCCTTTAAATAAAATAATGATCTTATTAACCGACTCTTATTAGGACATATACAAACTCCAACAGTTTTTGGTGATGATTAACTGAGGTTTACATAATATATGTAACGGTGTCTGACATATAGTAAGTGCTAGAAATCTATAAGTATTATCATCATTATTTTTATTTGCAGTAGTAAGGTTAGTGTCCCTGGGTTAGGATGTTTAGTCTGATTTAATGCTGTTCCTATGATCAGCTACAGATGTTTGCAAGGTGGCTAGCCAGGGTTGTAGATACAGTACAGTGTTGATCAGTGGCGCTAACTAGAATCCACTGAGATTCTCCAGCATCTACCATCAGTGACTTAACCACCTTCACAATACAGAAACCCAGAAGCTTGTTTAACAAGTTTATTTTCACAGGTGAACATTTGCAAATATGAATATGACTTTAATTAGAAAAAACAACACGATAAGGATACTCAGCACTGTGATCCACAATAAAAGCAAATCCCGCTGTCTTCAAGCCAGTGGGTGTTATCCTTGCATAAGAACCCTAGGATCGTGCCCTTAATTAGCTAATTATTTAGAAATTAGAAAGGAATCACTTAACAAGGAACACACACCCCATGATACAAGTGACATGAGTGGTGAGTAAATTTACTTTCAAGAATTAATAAAGAGTGTCAATGAACTACATATGGTATTCATGTGTAATTAAAAACAAATTACAGTGTAGAGAAACATGAAACATGCTAGTAAATTAATCTCCTCAATTAACAAAAAAATCTCCCAAAATTTTGATAGAAAACATATGTATTTTCTGCATGAAATATGGAAATGATTTCCCTCTGTCTGACTTAATGTTTGTTTAAAAGAATCAACAAGATTGCAGCCATATATGGGGAATATTTCACTGACACGTGAGCAAGAAGACCTTGAACAACAACAGCAGAAAACAAGCCCCTCCTCATTTGCTTTGGCAGCGTTCCCCCCACCCCCCACTAATTAAACACGGTATAGTGGAACAAGTAAAAATAATCTACCGTGAATAGTACTCCACCTTTTTTTTTTTTTAGTTTTCTATACAATAATAAATACAACATTCCAGATGTATAACAGGAAGCAGAATCACTTAGATTTATGAGGTACTTCCCCCCCTCCATTTCCTTGCAAAAGAGAGAATCCTGGACCTGGTGGGTTGTGTTCTCCTGGAAAGTAATCCCAGTTTATGCTTTGTGAAACTCAAGGTAAACCTCAGTTAGCAATGAAATACTACAAACCTCACTGTTGAAGAATAGTGGGACTCTAACCAAGTAATAAGGGTAACACTCCAGGGAAAATGTAATAGATCCCCAAATTCTCAGTTATACTCAGTGGAATTTATTTGAACCTCATCTTACTAATTTTGACATCATCTGTGTTGTCCTGCATTTATCTGTTTGATGGCTAAGCTGGTTGCTAATTTCATAACCTTTATCACTCTTCTCTTCCAAAATAACCCTATAAGGATACAAAAAGGAAAAACATAAAAATAAGAGGAAGTTGATAGGAGGGCAGGAAAAAATCAGAATAAATAATAGAAGGTAGAGCCAAGTATAAAATTAATGCACAAATAATTTAATTCCTCACATGATTTATTAGAAATTGGCTATGCATTTGCCTCCTAAGGCAAATTGATTCCTAAGAATCAACCCAAAGACAGAAATATGGTCAGTTACTCAACACACAATTCAAAAATGAATTTTTTCACATGCAGAAAAATGAAGGTTTTCACATGCAGAAAGAACACATGTAGGATAGTTAACAATGTGCCAAGGTATAAAAGAAGCCAATTAATGTGTACCATGTGCTCCCAACATCTTTATAATCTAAAGACAGGTTCTCCCAGACTTTTTAAAAAATGTTTCAGTATGGCCTGCTGTCCTAAGCCTACATACCAGTCAAAATAATCTCGTTTAGCTTTCCATGACTTGGATTATTCCAAGGACATCATTTGGATTTTGGAAGGGCCAAAAATATTTTAATTAGTAGTTCTTGAAGTGTGGTCCCCAGACCAGCAACATTAGCATCACCTGGGAACTTACTAGAAACACAAATGTTTAGGTTCCACCTCAGACCTTCTGCATAAGAAATTCTGAGAGTGAGGCCCAGCAATTAGTCAATTAAATTGCACGTTGGAGAAAGATAACAAGGTGAATTTATAGTTGAAAAAGGCAAATAAAACATGTTTATACAACATATACCTTTTAGTGTTTCTGGAATATATACTGTGAAACGAATGACTTGGTCAAAGGAAACTGAATGAACAGAGGAAAGAATTTATGAATTTAGAGGGTGTTTCAGAAAAAGAGTTGTTATTTTAGGAAATCTTAAGTACTTAGTAGAGAAGGTGAGGAATGGAGTGATAAAAAGACTGTGAGGGGGGATAGGTTAGGTGACTCATAACAAAACTATGTGATCTTGAGTGTAGTTGGTTCTGCTTTTGCATGAAACAAAAATACACAACACCAACAGCTGTATTTTAAAAGATTGCATCTGCTCAACCATAGCAGAGTCAGTCATGACTTCAATATTGTGAGAAATGCTTCATGAAATTGGGTGTGTTGATTTGTAGTTCTAAATGTTCAAAGGGAGAAAATCAGCCACGGAAGTTCAGAAATACTCCATTGCTTGGTCAATTGCATTACTGTCATTATCATAATTATTATTATAAATATATAATATAATTACATATATAATTATATTGTCATTATCATAATTACATATAATTATATATGTATATTCATATATTATACACACACACACACACACACACACACACACACACATATTGGATTTAAAATACAAAATTCAAACGTAAGTGCCATGGGCTGAATTATATTCCCCCAAATTCATATATTGAAGCTCTTACCCCCAAATATTATGAGTTTTGGAAATAAGGCCTTTGGGAGGTAACTAGGTTTAGATGAGGTCTTGAGGCTGGGGCCTTCACGAGGAGCTTAGTGCCCTAATGAAAAGAGAAACAAAGCTCACCCTTTCACCCCCTCTCTCTCCCTCCTCCCCTTCCTACTTTCTTCCTCTACCTCCCTGCCTGCCTTTCTCATTCTTCCTCCCTTCCTGCTTTCCTTCCTCCCTCATCTGCAACCAGGTGAGGACACAGCAAGAAAGCAGACACCTACAAGTCAGGAAGAGAGCTTTTAGCAGAAACCAACCATGCTGGCACCTTGATCTTGGACTCCTAGCCTCCAAAACTAGAAGGTAATAACCGTCTGTTGTTTAAGCCAAGAAGTCTTTTGAATTTTGTTATAGCAGCTCTAGCTGACTAAGATAATAAGTTTGAAACAATTTGATTTTAGTCTTTTAAAATTTAGGAGGAATTTTTAGTCCTTTAGAGATTTGTGATGTAATCTTCTAATTACTAATCTCTGATAATTGAAGTGGTTATTGGAGGCTTTGTTTCAGACAGTAAGGCACACCAGATACTCTGCCAGGTCTTCTTGACATTGTGGAAAAACTGGACCTTGCATAAAATACATCTGACTCGTGGTCAGATTTGGCCCATGGCTGTTGGTGGCCAGTCCCTTCTCTAGAACATTGAAAACTAATGATCACGTAGTATATCATTTTTGTAAAACTCAATAGCAACCAAATCTAAATAACACATTTTGTTGTGATGAAACTATTTTTAAAAGGATTTGGTAAACACAAAATTCAATGTAGAGATTACCCCCAGGGGAGGAAAAGGAATGGGAAAATATGAACAGATGAAACACCTTCAGTAACTCTCTAGTTCTTAGATTGTGTGGTAGAATCGTGAGGATCTTTTCTTACTGTGCTTCCTAAGTCACATAGATGTTTCATATGTTCTTTTTATATTTAATATTTTACATAATTAAAAATATAACTGCACCCCTAAATGATTTAGTTTTCTAGAAGCGACTCTGCTTAGTAGTTAGGTCACTGGTTCTCCATGACATCATGTTTCTCACCACCAAAGGACCAGTTGTGAAGCCTTTCAGGGGAAATACATGAATAAATTAATTTAGACAGACTTACATAGGCAATTATGAATCTCTTTAACATGTATAAATATTGTATATATACCTATCGCCATAAAAATTTTAAAATTTGGCATATGGGATAAAGTAATCTGTTTCCTGAAGTTTAAAACAGTTCATAAGATCATGTTTATATGAATCAGAGACAAAGGCTCAATGGCTCTATTGTATAGCAGGGATAGTTATAACGTCTGTCAACCGTATGTATATATTTTCTAAATATACACATTACGCAAAGAAATTATAAAACCTCAAAACTATAGTTCACCTAAAATAAATATGGCATTGTATACAGGGTGTTGGCCTGGTGCTAAGTAATTATGGGAAATAACCTGAATGTGATCCTTAAGTTATACAGGCTTATATCAGGTTTCTGCAAAAATCATATAAAATTCCTCTTTCTAAGGGTCTGCAGGGGAAACACAGAATATTAATTTCATGGAGTTCCATTCCAGTATTTCTGTAAGAATTATATGTCTGGATAAGGCAGTTACTACATACTGCACTAATATAGTTGAAAACATTCCATGAATTGAATAAGAATATTTCCATCCAAAAAGTGCCAAATAACAGGTCACCTCAAGTGAATGGAGAAAGGTATAATTATGGGTGCATTTAATACCTGTAATGAATTCAACTTTGAAAGCTTTCCATTGTTTATATGTCATATACTGGTTATAAATAAAATTTTAAAAGGTATAGCACAAAGAGAACATTAAAACTTCAAAGATTATATATATATATACATATATACTGTATTTGTTATGTTGCGATGACATACTATATTATTCAGCTATATGAGATCTTGACTGCCAAGCAAAATATATTTGTCCAGTCCCAAACTATGGATTTTTATTTTCTCTTCTGCTCAAATCATTTGGATTTAAGCTAGCATTTATAACTATCAGAGCCTGATGGATGATTAGAAAAAGACTTAAAAAAAATGTTCACATACTGTAAGTTAAAATATGAGATTTTGAAAGAAAAAAATCACCACTTTATAATAAATTAAGGTGATAAAAAGAATGTCCATTAAGATTTCATGGAAAAAGTGAAGTAATATTACTTTATGTTATTCAGATAAACTTAACATATTTCATGAGCAATGTTTTAACTTCTAAAAAAATTGTAAAAGTAAACTTTTGGGTAGTGTTATAGATCCCCAAAGACAAATTTTTTAACATTTAAGTGCCAATGATATTTAAGAATTGGGATGAATAGCGTGGTAGGTATCTTTCAAGCTATGATAACAACCTGTGTAATAGACTCTGAATTTTCAGCCATTTTCTTGGATTTGCTCATTATTGATTATGTTGGACATTGCTAAAAATATTAAAGTAAATGGACTTTTTATGTATTTATTCACTCACCAAAAAGCAAGATTTAGCAATTACACAGTAAGTGTTTAGAATGTATTGGTCACAGAGGTGAAAGATAAATAAAAAATCTGGAGAATCATATAGTGTATTAAAAGAATACGTTTTTAAAACTTAATTGTCTTTCACTGTAGTAAACGCAAAACTCTGAGTTCTATTAAGTATGCTTTCATATTGAAATATCATTTTACTTCCTTAATAGCCAGGTTTCATTTTCCCCATCTCTTCCTACAAGACAATCAAAATGACATTTTGTGTATTGTACCTTGACTGGTTTATGTTGCCTTTTTTCATGGATATGTTTGTAGTATATATTATTTCTAACCATCTAAGATAAAAAATATTTTATTTAGAAAATTGACACATGCTCAGTGAAGAGGATTGATAAACAGTGAACTACACAGATATCACTAGATATCCTCTAGATTTCCACCATAAATAAATGATTCCTGCTAATATGTTGGCATATCTGCTTCCAGACACAGATTCAGATACAAGTATCGGTCTGGGTATAGGGATTATAATTCTATATAATATATATATAATAGAGTGTGAACCACAGTGTGGTCCACAGAACAGCAGCCTTAGCATAACCTGGGAACTTGTCAGAGAAGTAGAAGCTCATGACCCACTGCATACTTACTGAATCAGAACCTGCATTTTAACAACATTTCTCTGATTTTCGTACTGATTAAAATTTGAGAAACACCACCCTAGATGACTTGGGAGCCTGCAGATACACCAAGTAGAGTAGGTGAATCAGGGCCAACTTACTCGTTAGAATAGACAGTGTCTAGAACCCATGATAATTTACAGGGTCTGTGAAATTGTTAAAAATAAAAATCAACAAAAATGGTTAAGAATAAAAATTTAAAGAAAATTAATTAAGAATTTAAAAATAAACTTTTAAGTAGAAGAAAATATTTTAACACATGATCTTAATATATTCAGCTTTATACAAGCGCAACTGTAAAATATAATTTTTCATACAATCTTTTTAATGGAGGAAGACACCCAGGAAGACAAAATTTCCTAGGGCCCACAAAAGTCATAATGCAGCCTTGTAATGATATTTTTCATCTTTCTAATTAAGTGTTTAGAATAATTAGGGTAACTAATTATTGGTAACTCACCAAAATAAATGTATATGCAAATTCAAAAATCTTAGAAGAACTAGGAATGGTACACTTCGAAACCAGAAGGAGCCTTAGAAATCGGAGGATAAAGTCCAATTATGAAGATAAAAGAAAATATGTATTTATCTGATGACAGGTGACACCGACGATAATTTTCCTTGTTGTGTTTCATTTTAGCCTTGTTATTTTTAAGCTGGGACCTGATGTGTAAAAATTTAGTAATATCTATGACCAGTGGGGTAATATTTTTGATAGTGAAAGCTGAAGGTGCACAGGCAATTTTCTCTGCTCTTCCTTTTTATATTTCAAATAAACTATATAGAAATGAGTTTGTTTATTCATCTAAGTTCACTGCACTTTCAAGTCCCCAGACTTAAAATTTTGACACTGAACAGGGGAAATTTCTTTAACATCCATTAGCAAGCAGTTGAACATGTTTGGATGGCAGCCTCCTACCCAAGTACCCTTTACATTATATGAGATAGCACATTCGTTGCCAAACGTACGTTTTAGAAATCAAATAAATTTTAGCGTAAAGCTGGTTAATGAAACTAGCAAATTTAGACTTGTTTAAATGTCAGTATAATATTAAGTACCATATGCTGCATGCCAAGCAGTTAAAATTGTTTTTGGAAGGATATGAAATTAATTGTTAAAAAGAGAATTTAGTGACTTAAAGTACTTCACAATCAGTGTTATCATTTAATGCATCTTTTGGCAATTATTAAACCCTTGGGAACAGCATGAATATCCTTATCAAGTCTGGAAAGACACTAATGGGGAGGAGAATGGAGTGATGCTTGCATTTACATGTGGGCCTGAGCCCAGAGAAAAGTGAAGGGGGAAAAAATAAAACCATAAAAACACCCTCAGGCTCAGTGCCCTGGGCAGATACATTGTGCAGCCACCAGAATTTCCAATCACACCATTTCTTGCATTAATCCAGTGTTTTATTCCTTTTCTTCCTTTTGTATTTTTGGATGCTTGTCAGTTTTAAGGATAGACAGACATTTTTAAATCTCCGTGCATCATTTACTTTGTAGATTATTTACTCAAATCCATGATTAATAAGAAAGTCATATTAAGGCCAAAAATGTGTGTTGGAGAGTTTGGGTTGGTTGAATTTATAAGTTCTTAATGACAAGAATAGAAGAAAACAAGTATTAAGCACTTACTGCTAGGCATTGTTCTAAGCATTTCATTATTTTATTTGATCCTCAAAGGATCTTATAAGAGATTTATTAGTTTTGTCTCCACTTGACAGATGAGGAGACTGAGGCAAGGTGAAGTTCAGTAACCATTTGTTTGGGGGTTTTTTTTAAGATTTTATTTATTTATTTATTTATTTGTCAAAGAGAGAGAGCACAAGCAGGCAGAGTGGCAGGCAGAGGCAGAGAGAGAAGCAGGCTCCCTGCTGAGCAAGGAGCTCCACGTGGGACTTGATCTCAGGACCCTGGGATCATGACCTGAGCCAAAGTCAGTGGCTTAACCAACTGAGCCACCCAGGCATCCCAGTAACCATTTCAGTTTTAACTTGATGGGAAACCATATCAAATACCTACTTTCCTGGCTTGGGAAATGCAACTGTTGGATATAATTGTGCTTTTATGTCTCAGTATCGAAAATACCTCAGTTGTCATGTAACAGAAACACGAATTGTACTGAGAGTATCTGCAGGCAAAGGAAGTTATCAGCAGGACTAAGTCCAGAGTTTTGTTTGTTTTGTTTTATTTTGCCTTTGCTTTTAGTTCTGATTTTCTAGTGTCCAATTGAATTCTCAATCTAAAAATTTGATTAAAGAAGGAAAAAACCTTTTCCAATACTTGAATCTGAGCAGTTTCCACCTAATCGAGATGAGTCAAATGTTGAATGAGGGCAAGAAGATTACACCTCACTTGGATAGAGGTGACAGGTGGGTTCCAGGGCAGTTCCAGGGATGTAAAGGGAAGAGGCGAGAATGTCTGCCAGTGAAATGTTTGAGAAACAGCAGTTTGTGCCAGAGAACACTTCCCTCCACATTCTACGGCTGCCGTTAACCACATTCACACCATCACCTACTAACCAGCAACATGAGACCAGAATCCTAGGATTTCTTCACAAAACTAGAAGGGAGGGCCTTGGCTGATTGCTTAGCCAAAAATGGGCAATATAAGAGCTTGAAATAGTCACTGCCCCAGTTAAATAACCTAAGTTACCAGGTTTGCCAGCTTGAATTAATATTTGCTCCAATGTTTTAATTTATGACTACATCACATAGGTCATGTTTTTAAGTGTTCCTGTGAAAACCATGGCAGGGTTATATTATTGCACTGGTATAATCACAAAGTCTGTGCTTTTAAGCAGTGCATGTACTGTGATTAAGCTAAATAAGAATTATGTAATTTAGGACAAGGAATGATTTTTTTTTTTTTTTATAGGCCACGGAAGTAAACGATGGACTTAGGTGAGGTTAAGAAGTTCCAGAAAATCCTGTTCCTGCTAGGTCTATCTTCCACTGAAAGTTCCATGCGTCCCCTTTTTGTGAAGGCCCCAGGTGTGACTGCTGAGAGATAATTAAGACAAGAAAAGGGGAAAGAATTCCTGTTAGCTGAGCATCTTCTACCAGCTATGCACAGGAACAGTGAAGGTTCCGTAAATCCTCACATGAACCAAAAGGGAGGTGTTGTCATCTTTTAGAGGTGAAGAAAATAAATTTCATAGTGAGGCTAAATAACTTGTAAGTTCACAGTGCTGTTACGTAGTAGAAACAGGATTCAAACTCAGGTCTTTTTGTATCATAAGGTTTATATACACTTATGTACTCTTTAGAGCTGTAGTTTAAATAATATATCAACTAGCTTAGCTACCTAGCAAAATCCAGGAAAAATGGTCATGGACAAGACAGATAAATTTTGGTCACTAAGGGATAAAAAGGATAGAGAGGAAGGGAGACAGTCGTGGACTTGGTATTAAGTTTTCAACTCCACTTAGTAAAAGCTGTTACGGATTTCCCTCCTCAAAGGAAAATAGTCTTATTTTTTCTGGAATGCCAACGCATGCCAATTCAACTTTGGCTCATATTACTATGAAAATACTATGGGTACACTACACAAGTGAACAAAACCCCACAGAAATAGAATAGATTAGCAACAGTTCTATACATTTTCCTATGTTTCTTTTCTTTTTTATACAAGTACATTTTCTTTCAAAATTATCTTTGTTGCAGGAACAAAGAACTGAATGGAACTATTGAAATGATTCTAGAAATTACAACGCTAGAAAAGATGCCCACAAACATGTTCTGTTCTCTGAAGTGAGAAGACCGTATAACATTTTATCAGTTTAATTACAAAGTCCATTTAAAAATAACTCCCTGGGGATCACAGAAGTTGAATCTTTACAGTGTACAATTATCTTCACCCAGTCAGCACATGAAATAACTACTCTGTTCCCAGTTCTCAGTTCAAAAAAATTTTTCAGTGTGGTAAAAGATAAATATAGCTTGTGAGCAAACATGGTTTGCTGCTCAATTGTTCGAAACTGTGTTCACACAAACAATTGTGGGGGTAATCATTAATGCTAAAAATATATGAAGTTGCAGTGACTCTGCATTTGAAGTCTAGAATGTGTCATTTGTTTTATTCATGATAAACAGATCATTTAGTTGGAAAAATCCCATCTGCTTAGATATATCTCTTATTATTTATGAGAACCATGTTTAGGAATGCAGGCAGCACATGTGCATAATTAATCCTGAAGAGAATTAGACATTGTTTGATTCACAGCTGAATGCAATTAGCATTAGGAAGTTTACATATGTTGGCAATAACACAGATTAGCAACTAAAGTGCTTGTTAAAAAATTTAACCTGAGGCTGCTGGAGCAGACCTCTCTTAATGATGCTTTAAATGTTGTTGATGAAGTAATAATCAATTTTGTTTTATAAATAGTAAATCAAGAATTTAGGTCTAATTAGCAGTGCTACAGATCACTTCACTTACATATCAGATGTACTTGTGATGTGTGCTATGAACTTTCTTGGAGTCTTGTGTGCAAACAGTTGTTCTGTAGAAGACGTGATCCCTTCTTGGAAAAAAAATCGTGCCCCAGCTAGAGAAGTGTGCGGCGTCCACCTTTTGGAAGGACTCCCCTAGCGATGTTGAGCCCGAGAGCTCTGGCTTTGCCGCTCAGCAGCTTTTAATTGCAGGAGAGAGAAACAATGCCCTCTCTTCTGCAAGCAGAGCCATTAGCCAGCTTTACAGACTGTGAAACGGAGTTATCTAATGGGGAGGGAGGAGAGAATGGAAATGCCGAAAATGAGGCCGAAAGTAAAATTGAGCTGTAATTGTTTGCACTTCAACTTGGAGAAGTTCACCATTAATTAAAACGTTTCTGCACCACTCACCATCAGACTGGCAAGAAGGAGGCAAGGCGACTCCAGAGGCAGCCCAGGAACCTGCAGGGAGAGCAAGGAAGCCTTTCGGGAGGGAGGGAGCATCTTGAGGACACAGATGCAAAGGAGTCACAGGAGTGTGGGCGGACCGCGGTCACGTGACTGTTTTCGTGCGGCCACCCAAGGTGAGGATTTTGACTCTTCCTGCGCCTCCTTATAAATTCCTATTCTACATGTTCAGAATGAATTGGGATAGAGAACAATTTAGCTAGGAAACATTTGCCCTCTTCCATAAAGTGTATCACATTTCTTTCTTTCACATTTTAACATCTCTGAAACCTGGGTCCCTCTCCCAAGGATGACCATCTTACAGTTAACTGGCAACAGTTTTTCTCTTTAGTACGTAACATAATGCTAGTAGCACGTTGGTTTCATTTAAATGTGGTACGAAATGTTTCCTCTGTGCCAGGCACTGTGCTAGGGATGAGGAATAACTGACATGTAATGTAATGCGAGAAGGATTATCATAAAGGTCTGTACAAAGAACATGCTTGCCATTGAAGTCAGGGCCCTGTGTGGGTGTGGCCCTGAAGTTGTTGTTGGTTTTTTTTTTTTTTTTAAGATTTTTATTTAATTTATTTGACAGACAGATCACAAGTAGTCAGAGAGGCAGGCAGAGAGAGAGAGGAGGAAGCAGGCTTCCCACTGAGCAGAGAGCTGATGTAGGGCTCAATCCCAGGACCCTGAGACCATGACCTGAGCCTAAGGCAGAGGCTTTAACCCACTGAGCCACCCAGGTGCCCCAGGCCCTGAAGTTTTGTAACAGGGTCTTGGACTTGCACCCACACCCGTCATCATTATAGTTACTTTTTCCCAGATGATAAGCGATGACAGGGGACAAATGTAGAAGGTAAGCTCTGTGCAGGCAGGGAAGTTTTCTGTTTGCTGCAGAGATCCTTGCTCTGAGAACTCTGCGTGGCACATGGGGACACTCAGTAATTTCTCCTTGAGTGAGAACCAGGCCAGGGCTTGGCTTTGCCCTATGAGCAAAGATAGTTTTTACATTTATAAATGGTTGAAAACAAAAATCAAAGGAAGACTATTTTATGACATACTAATGTTACCTAAAATTCAAATTAAATTCCCATGTACATAAATCCAGTTTTCTTGGCACATATCCAGAGTCATTCATTCTTCCATATTTTGTCCATAAGTCTTTTCTCATTACAGAGGCCCCATTGAATAGTTGTAATGGGGTTCTTACGTGCACAAAACCTAAACTATTTATTGTTTGGCCATTTACAGAAAAATGTGCTGGCCCCCAGACAAGGCTGCTGTGGGAAGGATCAGCTGTGAGGAGCTTTGGCAGAGCCCAGTTGTCCCATGCCCTCACTCACGCCTTCCTGTGGAATGACCTCCTGCCCCTCTTCTCAGCGGATTATTAAACCTGAACATCATCACTGCTGACAAGCTCCATGATGGGGAAGCCAAACCCCATCCTGAGCCCCCTCACATGCACACACGGCAGTTGTCCCTTGACCCTCATAAAATTAAATTAATTTTGGCTCTCCTGGTAGAAATGCATAAGCTGAGTTGTATATATTAAAGCTTAATGATAATACCTCCTGGTACAGGATCAAATTTGGTACAACTTTAATCCATTTGGCTTCTATCCAAGAAGAGCCATTATAGGGAGAGAGTACCAGCTGAATTTCATTATCAAAATACTTTATGTGTTATGTGGTCCTGAGACGTAAATCTAGAGAGTGTTATGCTTTTAATTAAGGATTATCGGTTCTGAAGATCCTCTCCTCATTCGCATCTGCTACGTGCTAGATGTTTTCACTTGTCCACTGGGAGTGGACTACAAAGAATCACAAAGCATGACAAGCAGGCAGGAAGCCAACACAGGCTGAGGGTATCTGACATCAGGGCAGTGTTGTTAGTGCTCCCCTGGACGTGGGTATGGTCACTGATAGGACACAGAAAGCAGCCTTTGAAGAGGAGCAACCTGGGCACAGAGATGGAGAAAGCACATGTATCCATTCTAGTGTTCTGGGTTCTCCCCCTTTTACTCTCAACAGCACAAGTTGCTAGAGACAGGAGTTCATTTCTTCTGGATGCAGAGACACAAACTAGCCCATTATTACAGTTTTTGCAAATCTTTAAGCACCGTGAAAATGGGTCCAGATCTGTCTTGCTCATGGCTGTAGGTACCCCCGGCACCTTGGCATAGTACGTAGCCAATACATCTTTCTTACTAAAGGAAGATGCCCTGGCCAGGCCATAAGCGAGCTTTCTCTTAGATCTCTCCTTAGAGCATGCAGTTCTTCCCGTCTCTAGACCATCTGTTGATGTCATGGAGTCCTTTTGAATGTGGGATAGATGCAAGTGTGCAAGAGGAAGCCTCCTCTCAACAGAATAAATGGGAGGAGAAAGGGGACAATTGGTTAAAAAGTAGTAAGACTTTAAGATAATGTTAGTCATTGTGTTATCTTTAAAGAGTAAATCCTAAGTCTAGGCAACAACTTCTGCAGTATCTCAGTGAGACTGAAAACACTGGCCCCACATTTTTTCCTTACCTATATGCATAAGGATTCATGTAGATTTTTACCAATTTAGGTCAAGATTTAGCAATTCCTAAAGGTTTATATTAAAAATAAAAGAAGTTATTTGGGAGAATTATTACCCAGTAGCCACTAATTTATCATCTATTAATATTTTAGTATAAACCAGTAAGTTCAGCACTCTCTAAGAACATAGAGCTGAGGAATGAAACAGGAAGGCAATGGGGCGCCTGGGTGGCTCAGTGGGTTAAGCCTCTGCCTTCCTCTCAGGTCATGATCTCAGGGTCCTGAGATCGAGGCCCGCATCGGGCTCTCTGCTCAGCGGGGAGCCTGCTTCCTCCTCTCTCTCTGCCTGATTCTCTGCCTACTTGTGATCTCTGTCAAATAAATAAATAACATCTTTAAAAAAAAAAAAAGAGAAACAGGATGGCAAAAAACTTTGAAGAGCTGGATCAAATATCAAAGTTCAGAATATAAGGAACAGTCCACAGGACAGTTCTACAAAGTCATTTGTTGGGAAGCTTATGAGTCACTAAGAGCCACCTATGAAAGAGAAGCTAAAATTGGGAGGAAGATTGTTTGTAGCAGAGACTACTAGGCCCCTGGTGTACGTTCCCCACTCCTGCCTATTATTTAAACTAACACACACACACACACACACACACACACACACACACACACACAGAGTTTTAGCAAGAAGCAAGGCAAACCATTAGATATTTTCTAATCTTCCCTATGGTTAGGCATGTCTATGTGTCTAAATTCTGGACAAGGAGAAGTTAGCAGAGATAATATTTACAATTTCTATATCATATCCTTAAAAGGAAGCTGCTTATTTTCCACTATGTCTCTTTTCTCCTTCCTGTGTACAAGAACGAGGATGGTGCTAGTTATCTAGGGTCTTAGTCAGCTAAGGCCACCATAACAGAATACCACAGTGTGGGTAGCTTACATCACAGAAATAGATTTTCTTACCAGCTCTGGAAGTAGAAATCTGAGATCTAGGGGCCATGAGGCTTGGTTTCTGGTGAGGCCCCTCCTGGCTTATAGATGGTGCCGTCTCACTGTGTCTTCACGTGGCCTTCCCTTGGTGCACACGTGGAGAGGGACCTCTGCTATCTCTTCCTCCTTGTGCAAGGCCCCCAATCCTGTGGGATTAAGGCCCCATTCTTTTGACCTCACTGAATTTTTATTACCTCTTTCTAGGCCCTACCTCCAAATACAGTCACATTTGGGATTAGAGCTTTAACATAGAAATTTTGGGAGGGACACAGTTCTATTCATAACAGCCCGTTTTGAGGACACCACCCCAGGCCACAGCAGAGCACAATGGTGGAAGAAACCAGCGGGTCTGGCTGACTCTTTACAGCAGGAGGTGTGAAACCTCCTACCTGCCTGCCCCTCTCAGGGCTTTTCTTTCTGAGCCGCTGGGTTCTGGATGTGTTTGTTACAGTAGCTGTATCCTAGTGGAGTGTGAAAGAGGAGAGCCAAAAGGAACTTTCTCTTCACAAATCTGCTTGGGGAACTACTCATAAAAGAAAACACACACACACACACACACACACACACACATAGAATGAGAACAGGTCATCCATCCTCTTATCTGAATCTCTTTTTGAATGTGCTTTGACTCCATTTAATACTAATCTAATTACATCCCAATAGGCAAATGCTTAGAAATCAGAGTTTCATCTTTCATATAACGACTCTATCTGATCTGTGGCAGTGGACTTCGTTTTGGTCCTACTTTGTGATAGATGTGAGGATACCAAAGGTATAAATTTAGATATTGGCTTAATTATATTTCTTGCCAAGTTCACGTTGCCAAACTTAAAAGACAGTGTGCATTTTTTAAAGTAGACACCTCTGTAAAAATAGAATTATTTGCCACAAAATTAAAGTACATTCTGTAAATGTCTTCTTTAGGATGCTGAGAAAATAGAGGAGTTCTTAGGTTTCTTTTAGCGACAGTAGAATGTTCTAAAAGTAGATCATGGTGATGGTTGTGCAACTCTCTGAACTTAACAAAACCACTGATCTGTACGCTTTAATGGGTGAATTTATGTAGCATTGAGTTGTATCTCAATCAAGCTGCTAAAAAAAAAAAAAAAGTAGAAGTAGGAAGTATATGGCCAAACACATTGAGAAATCTTCCCTTCTTTATCCACCCTAGGAAGAGTTATCGGTGCTGGAAGAGCAAACAAACAAAAAGCCATATAACTTTGCTTATCCAGGGTCTTCCTGAAATTATTTAACCCTGACTCACTGTATCACTTAACCTCTTGCAGCTGAGATGGGTGCTCAGCTAAAATAATAGAGCACTCTGAACCTCTGCTTTCCTGGCTTAACTAGAAATGTATTTAAAAGTTTCACACACCATATCCAAGAAGCCCAAGGGGAGGGCGTCCAGGCCTGGCCCAGCAACTCAGCAAGGACCATCGTGAGACTCATACTGACTGGCACTCTCCATTGTCCTCATCCTGTAGGCCTTCCTTTGTCATTTGGCTTGGTGGTACAAGTACTTCTTTCCCTAGCTCTGCCCTCTGAGCACGAAGAAGGGAAGGACTGGACAGAAGTTTCCATTTATCTTTTCTGGTGCAGAAATCTGCCGTGTGGCCTCTCCTGACTGCCCAAGAAGGTGAGAAACCTCGAATAGAAGCTTTCCAGGGTGTACTCTGCAAGAAGAAAGGGGACAAGGAGATGGTTAATAGCTTTTGGCTTTCCACTGCAGCATTTACAAGTCCATCCCCTTGACTAGTCAACAGATATGTAATATATATTTCTAGGGAGATCCCATATGGCATGTTTATTGAGGAAAGTATTTAGTGATTGAGAAGTGTCTTCTGTATCAGGTTTAAACATAGAATTAAATTAACGGTGTGTCAAATCCTCACAGAATATTTGGACATTGATAGAGAATTATAATTGTGAAATTATAGGATTTTGGAGTTGGAAGAATGTACACACATATGTGTGCATTTGTGTGTGTGTGTGTTTGTGTGTGTGTGTGTGTGTTCTGCTACCTCCCACCCCCAGGCTCTTTTTAAGGAATGTGTGTACTCTTCCCTTCAGGTCTCAGTTCCCAGGCCACGCCCAGTAACTGCAGCCCACTAGAGGTCCAGTTTCCGTGTCATATCCAGCCTTCAGCACCAGGTCCTACATTTCTCCTTAAAGATCAGTAAGCTAAAAATGACTCATTTGCCCTGAACCAACCTCAAGACAATCTTTCTCAGGGACAAATCTATTTATTATTAGAATAAGTAGTGGTTAGAACTGATCACCAAGTGTGACAATACAAATGCATATCCCCATGAGGCAGCTTCTAATATATAAACGGACAGCTTAAGACACAGATCTATCATCCATCTTTGTGTGTATATACATGTATCTCATCCATATATATGTGTGTGTGTTGTATATATATACTAATATATATTAGTATATATATACAACACACTAGTGTTATATATACTAATTATAATATATATACTAATTAGTATATATATATATATATATATATATATATATATATAAAACACACTAATATATATTAGTAAGTCCTTACTATTTTAAAAATCCAGGCTATCTCCAGTTTTTCGTAGGTTCTATAAGGTAGCCAAAATTCAAAACAAAAAATTGGATTGAAAAAAGGAAAAAAAAGAAGGAAGGTCAGGGGGAAAAGCTAAGTAAAAAAACCATATAGCCTTAGTATTGTATTTGAGGGATAAACACGTGTGAGGGACACTTAGAAAGTCAAGTCATCCTTTGCTCTGCACACAGTTATTTTGTATGCTGTATGCTGGTGGAACCAAACAGCTCTGTGTTTGTGGAAAAGCAGTTACAGAAGGAGCCTTCTGGCATGCATGGGAGCTAGACTGCATACCAGGGTCATGAGCATGCCCAGGGATTTTCCTGCAGAAGTCACTGAATTAAATAAGAGTTCTCAAGAAGATAAGACACACATAATGCTGGGGTCTCTGAACTTGCATAATCTGTGTTCTGCCTTCTGAGGGGTCCCTCACATAGAGGGCCCAACACACACACACATGCACATCTTCTTTATTTGTTTCCTTAGGTTTTTTTTTTTTCTTGTGTTACTACAAAATGGAGAGGAACATTAATTAAATACTTTTACCAAGCCAGCTGAATTCATTGGTCCCTTTTATCCTTTATTCTAAATTTGATACTTCTGAATGAATGGAAGTCTCTGTACCTTTGATGGGGGGAGTCTTGGGGTCCTAAACAATGAGTTAGTTGAAAGGATTGTTCAGACCCATATCTTCTAAATCTGAGCACCCAGTTGGCCTTACTTTGTATGTTTATTCCTTTTTAAGAGAGTGTTGGTGAAAGCCAGAGTTGGTACATCTTACAAAGTTTCACAATTTCCACATTTTACTGTAAGTCTAATTCCTTTTCTTCTGCCTTCTCTAGATGTAGAGAACAGCAGGTGATTATTTTACCATACTGTTCTTGAACTGTAGATACTGTTAGACTTTTCTCTTGGCTAAATAATCCAAGTTCCTTTCCTTGAATTTTCCTTTGTAGCTCCTATTTCTCAACACTTTAACAACACAACTTTCCTTGAGGTCCTCAGTTGATACAAATAGTCATTTTCACTTTTTTTTTTCTCTGCATGATTACTTGAATAGTATTTCTAAGAAAAAATTAATATAACTCTAAATGGTCTTACCCTATGCACGTTACAGGGTCTAAAGAAATACACTCCCAAGATTCAAAAAGACTGGTAATTACTTTTGAAAATTTAGGCTGAACTAGGTAGCTCCAGAAAATGGGATAAAATAAAACATGTAAGTTTTATTTGTCAGAACAAAGAGATTTGCCATGATAATTACAATTGGGCAAGTCTAATGTGAGGTCCCTGGGGCAGAAAAAGAAAAGACCCCTACAGCTTATATGGGATAATAGAAACAAGAGCAATAAGCAGCATGGGATTTTATAGGGAGAAAAAGTCACTCAAAAAACTAAAGTCCTCCTTTCTTTAACAAAATTACAAAATTAGTAGATGAAGGGAAAGTATTTAGTTTAATGCACCTGGTCAGCTATAAAGCTTTCAATAAAGTTTCACCTCAAAATGCAATTCAAATTATCTTATGAAAAAAGTATAACTTTGGAGACAAGTGAAACCTTTTACCTAATAAAGTGCTTACCAAAGATTTGAAGCCTAACATCAGGCAAGGAAATATGAAAACTGGGCTTGCATCAGTGTTTAGAGAACAAGGCGACACCTGCCACATACCTCTGGGCTAGTTCTTCCTTATTGACCTTCTCCTCAAAGACCAGACCTTGAGTCTCTAAGGGGGAAAAAAAAGCACCGGAAATGTTACAAAGTCCCGGACATCAGGCACTTTAAAGGGTAAAGATAATGTGGGAGGGGACCGGGGAGATGCACATGATGCCTGACAAGACACCCCAGCTCCCTTCCCCCAGCCGCCCATAGTATGATGCCCACACCAGTCCTGCACCCTCACAGCCCTCCCACCCACACCCCCCAGGAGGTATACAGGACTCTCCTCTGCAGAAAATAAAGAACCCTGGTGGAAAAACACATAGAATCTGACATTTAAAGTTCCCATCACATAAATATCCATGTCGAAATTTTTCCTACACACCAAGAGATGTTATCCAGTTTAACTTTTTCAATGTATAAACATGTCTCACTCCCAAATTTGAATGAACAGTCAAGAAAGACCAAATATTTGAGGGAAATATTAAAATACAGAGTGACACAAATAGAATAGAAAAAAATGGAGGCAACATAAAGCGCAAAAGAAAACTTAAAACATTGTATAAGTGACCATTATTATCCTGATCAATGAGAGAAGATATTGTACCTAAAAGAAACAGGTTGTAATAATAAGAAGGAATAATCAGAAAGCAAAGAATAATACTTAGAATTTAAAAATGTGATTACAGAAAAAAAAAAATTCTCAAAAGATATAAAAGATAGTGTCAAGGAAGGAAGTGTCCCGGCGGGGGTTGGGGGTGGGGGGAGAAGACAAACACTACAGAGGAGGAAGTAGAGAACTGAAAAGCTACAAAATCCAGAAATAAAGAACAAAGAAAACAGAGGCAATAAAATTATCAAAAATCAGTTCAGAAGCATTTCACAGAACTGAAGGTCATACGTCTCCACATGGAAAGGGCCTACTGAAGGCCAAGCACAATGGAGAAGGATTCTCACCAAAGCAGACTGTTACGAACTTTTCCGAAACACAAGGGTGGATACAGATTCTAAGAATTCCTGAAAGAGTAGAAGCAAGTCATAGAGAAATCCTTAAGATCAAGAAATTGTATTCGAATTTTTAAGAGCAACCCTGAGTTCCAGAAGACTATGGTTCAGTGCCTATAAAATTTCATTATAAAGTGATTTTAAAGTTATCAGTCATGTATGAGAGTAGAATAAAGGAGTCACCAGAAGTTCAATATCTAAATTAAGTAAATGTGTTTCCTGTGCACTCTTTTTAAGGAAGATACTAGAAGATTTGCTTTAAAAATACAAGAGAAGAAAAGGAAAAGAAAAAAAAAAAAAAAAAAAAAAGCACCACTAATGAAGATCCAGGACTCCAGGTTTCAAGAACAGGAGACTTTCAGAGGTAAGGACCACTATGTCAGCTATACACACCTAGAAAGAGTATTGAATAGAGTAAGAGACAGAGAACTGGTGTGGGGATGGGGAAACTGCTTAAAACTGTGTTTCAATATTTAAAAAAAAAATGTTAGGGATGGCTGGGTGGCTCATTTAGTTGAGCATCTGCTTTCGGCACAGGGGTGCTGCTCCTGGGGTCCTGGGATCAAGTCCCACAGTGGGCTCCTTGCTCAGAAGGGAGCCTGCTGTTCCCTCTGCCTGCCATTCCCCCTGTTTGTGCTCTCTCGCTCACTCTCTTACTCTCTCCAAAAGAAAAAAAAGTGTTAATAGCCCTTTGACATATTTTGGTGTATTTATTTTAATAGGTTTATTTTGAAAACTACTTCATAGGAAATATAAATAAAAAATAGAGGAAAACAAACAAGGAAATAATGAGAGAATATTAATTTCAGGGGGAGAAAAGCTTTATTAGGAAAGAATTGTAACCCAGAGTGAAAACTATTTACATAACAATAAATAGTTTATATAAACACTATTACCTTAACCAGAAAATTATAATTTAACTCTATCTAGAGACTGGGGAGAGCAAGTGATGGGAAGCATAAGAGAGAGGTAAATTCTATACTTCCAAAACAAAAAGTCAATATATTATTTCTATAATTGTTAAATTAAGAAATGGATATACATGTGATATATGGGGATATATATCTATGAATCCCAGAATATATATGTCATATATAGGATATATAGGATATAAATGACACTTATGGACATATACATGACACATCTATATGAATACCGTAGAAGTACCATACCAAGGAGAAACATGTTAATGGCATTGAAAGTGGTTGTCTTTATAGAGCAGAGAAACTAAGGGCTGTAGTAAGGACTGTTGGATTGTGATATAAGCCTTTTTAGCCCTATATTCATGTATTAGTTTCAGAAAGTTGAACACACACTCATTAATACTAATTGGAAGAAGAAGGTTGAGAAGATTGTGCTGAGTTTTCTCCACATCAGTCAAACTGCTCAGGTTAAGTAGTGTAGTGGTGACCTTGATCTTTGGACTGGTTGTTTTTTGTTTTTGTTTTTGTTTTTTTTTAATATCTGGGAATGAACCCTCTGGGCAAATTCAGACTTATTTGCAGTTACAATAGGTGCATAGATTAGGCCACTATTTCTAAAGTGCTCTTTATAAATATGATGTCATTTTATTGATATGCACATAATTTTATTGTTCAGCTTGGTTTTCTCCAATGATTTTGTTTGGCATACAAGAGGTACAAATTTCACTGTAAGAATTAAAACCACACATAAAATCCCTGAAGGTATTAGAGGAGTATATTTTTCATCAAAACTTTCTGTCTTTATATCTTAGGGCTTCTCATCTCTACTCAAGGCTTTCTTGTTCAAATTTCTTTCCTCGTTTTTGATAACTGTTTCTTTTTGCCCACATGGTAACAAAATTTCTACTAGCCCCTCAGGCTCTCTAAGACCTCCTGTAGCCACTGAGAGCAATTAAGGCTAGGAGAGGCTAACCCGAAAGGGACTTCAGGAATTGCTGCAAAGGGGGCATCTGGGTGGTAGCTCAGTCAGTTAAGTTTCTGCTTTTGTCTCAAGTCATGATCTCAGGGTCCTGGGATCAAGTTTCACGTCAGGCTTCTTGCTCAGCCAGAGTCTGCTCTCCTTCCTCTACCTCTGCCCCCGCTCCTTCCCCTGCCTGCTAGTACTCTTTCTATCTCTCTCTCTAATAAATAAATAAATAATCTTAAAAACAACAACAAAAAGAATGGCTGCAAAACACCGTTCCTACAAATGCTGAAAGGCACTGTTGGCTCTAGACTTCAGGAAGATAAACTTCCCAGAAATAATCTGAGTCAAATAAGGACAAAGACTGTTAGACATTTGGTATGGACTGATGTCCGCAGGAGTCAAAAAGAAAAAAAAAATAGTAAGTTTGTGTAAAAACACTCAGATTTTATGGCAAATAAGAATTTTCACCGAGAATTGCATGATACAGTACAAAACAAAAGTAACACACATGTATTTGGCGTATTCGTGAAATCCAATAGAGAAAAACATCAAACTGGTAATTTGGCAGGCAGAATAAAATAATAACCAAAGAAAAGTTTGGTGTGGTTCTTTTACTTTGCAGACAGTTTTGCTGCCTTCTCAGTTCAAACATCATAAAAATAAACTGCTCTACCTCAGCTTTTGGAGATACCTGTTCTGTGTTATTTTTGACGACTTAAAAGGGAGCATACCATTCCAAATTTCACAGTGACCAGCGCATTTGTAACACAACAAGCCCCTTTTATTTAAGGAAGCAACCAAAAGCAATTAAGGAAGGCTGTATTCATCACAGCAGAATGCATCCTGTTCAACTAATTGGAACATTAGACACTACAATCTTGGCCAAACGTACCAACTATGAAGAGCTGTCACCGTCTTAATAATTCTGTGACGGCTAGAGGAAGACAAACAGTTGTTGTTGACAAGTGTTTGATCTTCATAAGTCTGCTGCTGGGACAAACTACAAACTGTATTTTATCCTGTACTTCTGTGATCCTTCACCCAGATAAGAACCAACACCTGGCATCTTTTCAAATTTTCTTTTTTTTTTTTTTCCTTTTACATCAGTGGCAAAAGTTAAAAAGGTAACATGAAAGGAAAGATGAAACAGGAATACTGTTCAAATTGAAGGACTGTAGTTTCAAGTTTCAATCCTGTATCAAAACATCTCCGCCTTATCTTCTTTTCCAGTCATCACAAATGATGAGGATAAAGAGATACACAAACATCAGTACAATGCTGTGTGTGTACTGCAATCCAAAAATCACAGCTACAAAATTATACCTGACATATCAAAACCCGATAGTCACATCCTCCAGATTTCCTTCTCTCGTTCCCATGAACCTTCTTGATTAATAAATCTGACACATAAAAAACATCTATATGACTAAAGTGCCAGTTACTGGAAAGACCGTTTTGATCTATTTCTCAACTTTTAGAAGAAATATTCTCTTTTTCATGAATACAGGATCCGTTCACTGACTGCCAGCTTTCAAATGACCACCTCTTGAAGTTTAATTTTGAGTTTTAAATAAATATTGTATGCATGCAGAATAATTACGATGCTCTAGAGAGATACTGTATAATGACATTGATTCTTTTTTATCTGAAAATGCCAAGCCCTTAAGGCAGCAAAGTCTGCATTTGCTACAGATGTGGAAAGGTTCATTCCATGTGTTAAATTTCAGAAGGGGCACGCATGGCACTTTCATTAAGACGCTAGTGGTATTTCCTGAGTAAACTCCAATTTTCTTGAGTGTAAAACTTATTTCCATAAGACTCCTCTGGTCTGAGCTACACCAAGGAGCTCACTGGCCTTCAAATGAATGTATGTGTGTGTGTGTGTGTGTGTATTTTTGGGGATGGGGACAAAAAATACATTAAGCCAACAAAATGTTTCTTCATTCTGAAATGAAGACTAGTTTAAAAATTATTCGTCAGGCTGTTTCCCGATATACAATACCTTAGTTCCCTCCCTCCCAAACTTCATGGATTCTACCCTGCATCTTTTTCACATATAGAGAAACATGACGAAGTTAAGACAAGGATCAGAGATAGACATCAGCACTATGTCTCATCTTTTGTGTCCTCTGCTGGGTTTCCTTGGAGAAAAAAATGCATTTTGTTTAAATATAACGACACTCATAGGGTTTTCCATGACTCCCTGTTCCCTTCCCTTCAACAAAGAATTCGTCTCTGTCCACCCCTTTTTAAATGCCACTTTTCACACTGTTTCTTCATCCTGCTTTCTTTTTCTTCATTATGTGGATTACTCTCAGGAATTAAATTATGCTATTTACTTGTGTGTGTGTTCATGGTGAGTTTTGACCACTCTAAGCTCCATGAAGCCTGAGACTTTCTCCACCTTGTTTGTTGCGATTTTCCTAGCATCTGAGATAGTAGCTGGACAATGAGAATAAAGGAGCAGGTATGTGAATGAATGTAGAGGAGGTAAATGGCTCATCTCTGATTTGATATATTTTTTACTTTTTCAGATATGTTAGGTTGGCTTCTCTGAGAACACTGAGCTAAAGAACCATTTGTCCATGCCCACTGAGTCAGGTGTATTTTGCCTCAAACTTCTGATTGCCACATTTGTAGCTCTCTGCTCTGAAACTTGCCACAGGTGCTCCTTTCAACTTTGTCCATGGTGGCATAATTTACACATCCGAAACACTATAGTCTAACAGATAGATATGTATACTGATCAAACATTTCAAACCATGGACATAATGTGATTAATGCAAAAACTCTGATACTGCCCTTTTCTTCTGAGCCCTACCTTTCTGTATATGCAACTGATGTCTGAGATCTTTTCATGTATAACTTGGAGGCACATCAGTTTCAACAGGTGCAGTACTGAACTCATTATTCCCTCCTGGACTTTTATTTCCTTGTATTTGTTATTTGAGTCAAAGATACTGTGACCTAACAAGTTACCAAGTCAAAATCATGGGAGTCATTGGACAGTCCACCCCCATCACGTCCCTCTGTGCAGACCAGCCTCAAGTCAGCGTTTACTCTGTCAATTCCACCCTTGACTGGTGCTCCCCTGCAGCTGTCTTGGCTGGGGGGGTCTCATCCTCTGGGGGTTTTTTTACCTTTCTGTAAGGGGCTCTCTGTCTGTGTATCTGAACCTCTCTGATATTTACTGATATTTATTTCCTATGTAAACATAATGGTCTTAGAAAAAGGTAAAAGATATTAATGTTACCTTCTTTGAACTCTTCAGTTCTTCCCAGGGTCTGGAAGTCCAAATTACTCCACCCAGCTTTAAAAACTTCTGCTTTTTGCCTCCAGCTAACCTCATCCCCTGCAGTGTCCACCCAAACCTTACTCTTCATTTAACGTGGACAATGCAGAGTTCCCTGAGGACACTCTGTTCTTCCATACCCCAAGACGCTGCACACACTCCTCTTCCTTTCTGGAGTAATCTTCTTTTTTTATACCTATAAATTACCACACATTCTTGAGGGCACCCATTAAGGATTTTCTCTGACTCTTCTCTTCTTTGTGTACATAACTCTTATTATAATAGTTCCTATTTACACTGAATTATATTTATGCAATTATATTCCTCTCTGATCTGTCTATGAGCAACTTGTGGCTAGGTGGCGTATTTTACTATTATGTCTGCTACCTAACAAATGTTGAGTAAATATTTCCTAGGTTAATGAATAAACAAGTGAATGAATGTACATTCTCTTTTCATGTACTTCAGTGAATTGGAATTTTTGGCAACTGTTAAGAATATACACTGAGAAGAGTTATTAATTAAGTCATATCTATATGAAATCAGAATTTTCTTAGTTCCTTTAACAATAAACCCACTATTATTACTTATATTCAAGCTTTCCATATGTATTACTTTTTTTTTTTTTTAAGATTTTATTTATTTATTTGACAGACAGAGATCACAAGTAGGCAGAGAGGCAGGCAGAGAGAGAGAGGGGGAAGCAGGCTCCCCACTGAGCAGAGAGCCCGATACGGGGCTCGATCCCAGAACCCTGGGATCATGACCTGAGCTGAAGGCAGAGGCTTTAACCCACTGAGCCACCCAGGTGCCCCTCCATATGTATTATTTATTTCCTTTGGGACATCCCTTTCTTTCTAATTCATTCTGTATCCATTAAGTTAATGCTGATTAAAATTGATTGTTTTGATCTTTGCGTAGATGTCACATGGACTTTTAAGACATTCCATTATAATTAAACATACATTAATGGACATTTAAAACATGCCACTATTTTTTAATAAAGCTTGTGTCTGTGGTCCACTGCTGGTGAAATGACCCAATAATATATCAGAACCATAGCTTCTAATTTTGATAGAGAACACATTTGGCTTCCAAGTTTTTAAATCAAGGTCCTTTTCCACTTGGTTGGGTACCAAATGCATCACACAGATTCTCTTTACATATAAGAATATTATCTACTGTTGTGGGCAGATTTAAGTGTAGTGCTAAGGACAGCCTAATTAGATTAAGCCTGTCCTTACTGCACAAGCATAAGTTTAAAAATTATGTTAAGCTGCTGTTGGAAATTTTAAAGTAATAATTAAAAATAAGTTTTATCCATTAGCAAGTAAATTTTACTTTTAACTTGACTTTTCTTGGTTGCATTTTGTTTTGTTTTATCTTTTAAAAAAATTCATCTTCTTGCTATTATTAATAAAAAGACTTATTTGGTATTTGTTTAAAACTTCCTCATATGGGGTGCCTAGGTAGTTAAACATCTGACTCTTGATATCAACTCAGGTCATGATCTCAGGGTCCTGGGATGGAGTCCTGGGCTCAGTGGGGAGTCTGCTTAAGATTCTGTCTCCCTCTCCCTCTGCCCCCCACCCATGCATGTGTGTGTATTCTCGCTCTCTCTCTTTCTAAAATAATGAAAAAAATAAATTTTTAAAAATTTTTCATTTGTTCTATCTCAAGGTTTTCCATCAATGACTCAGATTGGCCTAAAGACATTTCCCATTTCACATTTCAGAGGCTCCATTTATGTATGTTTTATATATTAGATATCTGCTGTATATAGCAAGTATCTGTTTTGGGGGAAAGGAGGGGTTCTATGACTAAATGAGGTTTTCAAACAATTACAAATTGAGAATGTTTTTTAGTCATCACTTCATAAAATTTTGGAAGGAGCATATTAGCTTGTTTTGAATATATGTTTCCTATAATAAAGTTATCAGGCATTTGGTCAAAATGTCTTTAGCTTTTATTGGACTGTATAGTAAATATAATCATCAGTTTTATAGATCTATATAAATGTAGTGCTTGCTAGCATCCAAATAGTTTCTTCTTTCCTTTGAAGGAAGCAAGTTCTCTAACCAGTTTTATTGAATTGCTTAGATAGACAAGTTTCAATGTATATGGTGTTTTCAGAGAGTAAGAAATCACAGGGGCACCTGGGTGGCTCAGTGGGTTAAAGCCTCTGCCTTTGGCTCAGGTCATGATCCCAGGGTCCTGGGATCGAGCCCTGCATCGGGCTTTCTGCTCAGCAGGGAGCCTGCTTCCTCTTCTCTCTGCCTGCCTCTCTCCCTACTTGTAATCTCTGTCAAATAAATAAATAAATAAATAAATAAATAAATAAATAAATAAATAAAAAGAAATCACAGTCATTGAGTATATCCAATCCAATTTCTGAAGGAAAAAAAAACAAAAAACAACAATATATTAAACTGTTCACAAAATCTATTTCCAAGAAAGTAAGCTTTATTTGCATCACTGGACAAACAAGTCTGATTTTTATTTTTTCTATGGAAGCCCCACAGAGACTGGGTCACATGACCTCTTCTGATGTACTCTGCATAGAGTAGGGGTACCTCTCAACAGATTCATTCTGGAGATCATGTGAGTTGTCACATGCTTTCCATCCTCCCGTCTGGAACCCCTGAGTACTCTGGTGACCAATCAGTTTGAATGGTCTCCATTATTGATACTTTAGGAAGGGAGTCTAAGAATTAGGAAGACAGATACATAGGTCTCCTTCCTGCTGTATGACTTCAGACAGTTCATCTAACTTCCCTGAACATTGGTTTCCTCAACCATGAAAGAAAGGAGAGAGTAAAGGTTTCTTGCGAGCATTAAATTGGTTCATCTATCTTATGACTCTCTTATGGGCCAGGCATGAGGTAGGTCCTCATTAAGTTGGTGAAGATGGCTGGTATTGTCACATCACATTATAATGCAATGTGTAATGCAATGTCTTGCAGGAGCACAACTAGAGAAGAGCATTTGCTGATCCAAGTGTTAAGCACCCAATTAAGCTGGAAGGAGAAAACTATCAAGTTTCAAGATGAGCTTAATATCATAATAGCCCCAAATATTTCTTTACGAATATAGAATGCTCAAATTATATAGTTATTTCTTTAAAAGAGAACCAAAAAATGGCTCTAAGTAAATTTTTACTTGCTCTTCTTAAAAGAAAAAGCCAAGTAAAAAAAAATACCTGGTGTGCTTGAGTCAATATATATTACTATTTTCCACAAACTCAGAGAGCAACCTTCACAAAGTTACTTATCTAACTCTTGTGGAAACTGGAACACTGACATGATATTACTCCCAGGAGCCTAGAGAAATCTTTCTAAAACTGTGAAGATGGCATATTTATATTTATAATCGTGAGTGTGAAATCTCCAGCATTTTTCTTAAATTTTGAGCCCAGTCTGTGGTTAATCTGTAGAGCTTAATTTGTAAAACAGAATAGCCCACAGAACTGCTTATAGATAAGTAAGATCATTTGGGGATGAAGACAGAAATCCCAGACATGAGCTAGAAGTTGTGCTCAGTTCTTGACCAGTCTTTCCTCTATCAATGATTCTATCTTCTCAAGTGCCCACGGCCCACATCAAAGTGACCCTCACAAGTGTTTCCTCAGCTAGCTCTTTACAGTACACTGTTCTACGTCCAGTTAGCCTCCTCAGCTCCACCATGACCTGATTATCCTGGGACTCATTGTTTCATGGATTATGTGTGCTACTAGTATTAACTAACTAAAAATCTGAATTAGTTCATATGATTCCTTTCCCAAGTAATACAGAGAATTGTAATAAATCGCCATAAGAAAATGGCCAGAGTTTCCAGTTTTAGTATCTAGCAGAGTTTCACTAAAAAATAATATAGAGCAACCCAAAATTTGGAAAAGAGTTAATAATAATCAAAGCCACCTTCTTTAGTCAGGACTTCCTAAGACATAGTGACATTTCTTCCCCATGCTCCTGGTGTCTTCTGTTGTAGAAGAATCATAGTGCTGTCTATGTCTCCTGCCTCCCACCCACCTTAAATACATCCAGTTGCTTGGGAGAGTGTCAGCTGCAAAAAATGTCAGCAACCAAATATTGAAATCATTACAAGGGAGCACATGGTTAAATTGGGGGTATGTCTTCAAGGATCATTTAGAGACATGTAATATCTGAAGGCTTTATGAAGAACTAAGTGATTTCTCTCACCTTGTGCTTTCTCTATATGGAAAGATAACCTTAAAAACACTTGCCCTAAAAAAACCTGAAACATTTGTCTAATGAGATCGTGCTATTGGAGACAACATGGATGGAACAAGAGGGCATTAGGCTAAGTGAAATAAATCAGATGGAGATTGACAAATATGACTCCACTCATGAATGAAATGTAAAAAAATGAATAAACGAACAAAAAGAAGAATCAGAACTGTAAATACAAAGAACAAACTGACAGTTGCCATTGAGGGGGTGGGAGGTTGAGCAGAATGGGTGAAGGGGAGAGGGAGATATAGGCCTCCAGTTGTGGAATGAGTAAGTCACGGGAATGAAAAGCAGATGATACTGTAATGGTGATACTCTACTGGTGATGGAATGGGACAGATGGAAACTATCCTTGTGGTGAACATAGCATAATGTGTAAACTTGTCAGATCACTAAGTAGTACACCTAAATGTAACATGGTGTGTCAACTGTACTATTTTTTTTAAAAGGTCATTATCAAAAAGGAAAAACAAAAACAAAAATCTTATCCTAAAAAATTTGCTATCTTTTCCCCAGGGGAGCCCTTGTTGTCCCTGTGTTAACTCATAAAGAAAGAAAAAAAAAATCAAAACAAGTAAGTTATCTGGATAAAGATCACTTTCTTAATGTTATGTATTTTTTTACTATTAATCAAGATGTTTGTCCCTTCACATTTTAGTCCATTAGGAACTCATTCTAATAATTTTCTTCCACGGGGAAAAAGAAGGCTTGAACAACTGTTACTAAGAACCATCTCTTTGTGTTGTGCTTCCAAGGAATTTATAACTATTGTTGAAATAATACCTTTGTAATTTGTCAGAGGACACTGAAGAAGAAAAAATCTGGAACTTGCTGCCCAAAACATGAGTTAGAGCTTGTCTGCTACTTTCACCATTCGCTTTAAAAAGTAGAATTGTGCTAAAAATAGAATAAACACTAGAATCAGGTAGACCTGGG
Source organism: Enhydra lutris kenyoni (assembly GCF_002288905.1). Taxonomy (NCBI): domain Eukaryota; kingdom Metazoa; phylum Chordata; class Mammalia; order Carnivora; family Mustelidae; genus Enhydra; species Enhydra lutris. The sequence continues at coordinate 24,902,174 of NW_019154111.1, forward strand.
CTTAAATAACATAATATCGTCTACTTACTCACTGTGTGACCCTGGAAGAGTTACTTTTAACTTTTGTGCTTCTCAATTTCCACAACTGTAAAATGGAAAAAGAAATAACTATTTCTCAGGTGATCCAGTAGGTACCGAAGTTGATAATGTGCCTGGCAAGTAGTAAGCAATTTATAAATGTCAGTTTCTTCACACTCTCACTCCACTAATTGACAATTAAGTACATTTAATGTTTAAATTTGCATAGGAGTTTAGTGTTTTTCAGTTACAAGTTGAAATCATGATTCATAAATGTTTTATAACCAATTTAATATCAATCAAAATATTCTTACCAGTAGATTCCCATGTTGACAAGATTTCATTTTAGATGTCTCTTTCACTATTTGAGAGCATATGTATGGAAAAATATTCCAAACTTTAATGATATTTGCTCAGTTCAGATGGATATATGCTGCAACTGCCTCAACTTGGGCCTTTTCTCTAGGTTCCTGCAGTAACTTCCTGGCGGCTTTCCTTGACTACAGAGCCAACACCGCCATGTTCATCTGCTCCACAGTAGCCATCCCCTGCACTGGGTCTCCCAGATACATGGGATTGTCTCTCTAGAATCTTTAAGAGCTCCCCATTACCAAAAGATTACCTGGCATCCACAAAGTAATTTCTCATCCTCCCTTTCCCATCGAACTGACTTACCTGTCAGGTATCCTCACATTCTCTCTCACAGCCACTTAAAGAACCAAGTTCCCACAATGGCTATTTCCAGTGCTGCAAACTCAACATGTCTTGACTGTTCTCACCACCATTGTACAAAGAATGCCTTCGGTAGAGAAGTCCTCTGAGGCACCCCGTCTGCAGCCCGATTTTTGTCAGGGTCATCAAGGTCATTTAAATCTTGCTATTCCAAGAGGCTCTGCATCCACTGAAGGCCAAGTGAGCTTTCAAACCAACCCTCCTGTAGATACGAGCTCTTCACTTTCAACAAATATGTACACCAAAAACCAAAAGCAGGAAGACTCTGAGATTGACCCTTGCTGAAAGGAAATAGCACCTGGTGAGTTTTTATTTTTATAGGTTCCAGCTAAAGAAGAGGCTGCAGTCTGAACCAAAATTGGTAGGTGTCAAAATTCTGAGAGAAGACCTACAGTTTGTATGGTTTGAAGAACCAGGATAGAGAATTCAGGAAAACCACGGCCACTCAAAAGAAAGAAGGAACCCAGAAAGAAGAGAGCCAGAGAATAGGAACCCCAAATTCTCTGTGTTGACTCTGCTCCAGTCTTTGAAGACTAAGCCACAAACAACTCATTCACTGGGCGGGATGAGGAAGCCGAGTCTGAGGGAAGGAACTGTGAGCGGCTGCCAAGAGTCTGAGTCTGCTGTTTGAATCCAACCAGGTTCATTGTGTGCAAAAAACAGACAAAAATATGTCAGTACTTTTCAGGGGAGTATCATCAAATTCAGTCTTCAGAACAACCTTCACAGTGTCCAGGATATAATCCAGAATTGCTCAGATAGGAAGAACAGGATAATATGGCCCCTTCTCAAAAGAAAAGAAATCCACAAAGACCGAGCCTGAGACCATTTACATGTTGAAATTGGCAGGCCAGATTTTCAAGTCAGCTATTGTAATGCTGTTTGAGAACATGAAGAAAAATATGTCTGCCAATGAATCAAATTATAAAGAATTATTTTAAAAGAGCCAAATGGATGATTTTAAACTACAAAACAAAATATATGAAATCAATTATCCTTTCCAGAAAACTTACCTAGATTCTCATCTTTTAGTTAAAATTAACCTTCACTTCATTCACAGATTGGTATTTGTCCTTCTATTATTGCCATTTGTGGTCTCTCTTCTGTGATTTATTTATGTACATCTCTTACTCTCTGATTATAATTCCTGGCATCGTTCATTAAATATCGTCCTCCAGCAACAGAAACCTAGTATTTGCGGGATCGGCAACACTGGGAAATGGTTGCCATCTTGGGCACTGGAGTTAGCAGACCTGTGTTTGGTTTATACTTCCAACAATCCTACTTAACTCATCTAAGTCTCCACTTCCACATCTATAAAACCGCAATAATAATAATTGTGAAAATTAAATGAAATAATGCATAGAAAGCACTTAGTACATTTGTTAATTTATTCTACAAAATGTTTGGACCACCCAGCCATTATGGAACAGGCATTCTGCTAGGTATTAGAGATAGAGCAGTAAGGACCTTGTAAGGTCCCAAGCTTCCTGGGAGTTCATAAATGAGAGAAGGGAGACATTAAATAAGTAAAGAAACAAACATAATTGCTCTATATTTCATAAGTGCTATGAAGGAAACACGCAAATATGAACAGGCTGGCAGTTAATTCAGTTATGGTTCAATGAATGGTGGTTATTTTGTTATTAGTATACCATTTTTTTTTTGTTCCCCACAGCACTAACGCCCATGCTTTGGAGAAAGCATATGTGTAATGAACATTTGTTAAACATACTTTCTAGTTGCTTAATTTGCATTAGCTAAATCTTATAATAATATGAAAGAAAGGGCTATGGGCTCCGTGGTATGTCCATAGTCTGACTGGCCCAGCACGTGTGGCATCTGCTACTCTTTCCCTTCCAAAGGTCTAGACTATTTTAGAAGGGAGAAAGTATTTGCTTAAATGCAATGTAATAAATTCAGTAATTAAATCTAAGAGAACTGAGATGTGGTGCTCAAGGGAGTGACAAATTTGAATTTGACTAGCCAGATTGTTTGTCCTCGGAGGAAGCATTAGCAGCTAATCTAGGGAGGGAAATTTGTTGTTAAAAGCAAACATTAGAATATAATAACTAAACAAGTGGTTTGACATGTGGTGCATTAATTGTGCTAATTGTAGGTTAAGAAGAGGTAGATCTCACACTGCTAAATGTTGATTACAAGCTGGAAATTGCTGCACAGGAATTGTGGTTTTGTGCTTTTGCGAAGGAGTTTTGCTCTTGTTTGAGTCTGTTTGGGTGCGGGATGGGGAAGCACTGCTCAGAAAACAATTAAGTTAGTTTGTGACACTAGACCCCTTAGGGAGAGTTTCAGAGGACTGCTGTGATTAAGCCCTTAGGACACAATTTCAAACAAGCTTTTCTCCAGTTGTGATCTCAAACATTTATCCCACTCCCTCCCTGCAATTTACAAGGCACACTTAAACTCACAAACACAAACATAGACTTAACAAAATAATAATAATGTGCCCAAAGTCAGTGTGTTGTTGGAAATACAAGTAAGCACCCATGAAGAAACAGAACAAACGTCTAATGTTTGTTTTCTTTTGAAAAGTACTAATGTAGAAATACCACGGAATTACCTCTGCCTTCTTTCTTTTAAGGCCAATATGTAACCCACTAGGTCTAAAAGGGGTTTTTGTTTGTTGCTTCTTGTTTGTATTCTCTTTCGTGGCTTGATGATATTCAGAAAATTTTTAGTAAGTCTCTCTGACTAGAGACTGAAACTTTAAAAAGGACCACAAGTTTCTTCTGAGTTTTTAAGTGGCCCTTCCTGCTCCCGGCTCACGTACATTTCCATTGTTCTAAGGGTTAAAAACTGCACTATCACAATGACAAGCCTTATTACTCAGTCAAAGTAAATGGATCACCACATAACCTTACAGAAATGTTCTTCCTTAAGCTATTAAAACATTCCATGCCCTTAGATGACAACAATTTCTCTGCCTTTTGAAATTTCTTTTCTATCCTGCAGAGTTCATAGAGCTATGCTTGGTTAAAATCAACTTATATAAAACTATGCACTGTAAATTCTGACACTTCCGTTTGAATCTCTTTTCAAACACTTGTCTTTGCTCACCATAATAGATGTCAGTTCTTCTGATGTAGTTCAAGCATGAGCTTCATATGAAGACTCAGCTATGTCTGTTGCATTTCTGAAGCCACTACTCACTGAAGTTTTGTGCTGTTTGACATCAAAGATAGGCAAGAATCACCTGCTGAGTTCACATGCATGGAGCAAAACATCTTCAAATCACTTTTGCTAGACAAAAGTTTTTTTTTTTTTTTTTTAATATTAAGCTTTCACTATCGTGTGGACTTAAAGACAAATGCAGTCCTCGTTAAGGTCACAACATTGTATTATTAAAATATGCATCAGGAGCTCTGAATTTAGCTAACTTTAAAACCAAAGGTAATTTGTGTGATGGTTTCAGATTTGAACTCAGCTGCAAAGAATTCAGCATCATTCAGACATTCAAAATGTGATTTTTATTCAACACGCAGTTACTTTGCTCAAAGGTAAAAAAGCGCTTTAAACATTCTCAAACCAAGAGAATCTTCTAATATTTCCAACTTTAATAGTTGTCCTTAACATCAATTAAAGAGATAATTCCATTCAAGATAAATACTATATACAGAGTATTTGAAAACTAGAGATTTTTATTTTTAAAAATTCTACTTAAATTTCAGAGTTGCAGCAAGTAATACAGTGTATATCTTTCCTTTTTCTTTCCCCCCAAAACCCAATAACCACAATAAATTTGAATAAAATTGAATCAGCAACATAATTTGGCATTACTTTTGTTAAACATCAGTATTTCTTACAACAGAATGAAAATGATGTTACTAAAGAGATGTGAACATGGTATTTTTCCTGTCAGTGATGTTCTGGATAAAAGTTTTAAAATTTGAATTCCAGGGGCACCTGGGTGGCTCAGTCAGTCAAGCATCCGACTCTTGATCTGAGGGTCTTGGATCGAGCCCCATGTCAGTCTCCATGCCCAGTGTTGAGTCTGCTTGAGATTCGCTTTCCTTTTTCCTCTGCCCCTCCCCCCTGCATGTGCACTCTCTGACTCTCTGTCTCTCTCTCTCTCTCTCTCAAATATATAAAATCTTTAAAAAACATAAAAATAAAAATAAGTAAAACAATAAAATTTGGATTCCAAATTACTGAGTAATTAAACTCCACGGGAGGTTAAGTACATGATATTAAAAATGAGGCAAAGGCTTGAACATGCCCAGGGTGAGCCCTTTTGGTAATTTGCTTTTTAGATGCCACTAGTTTTCAAATTTTGGTTTTTATAGGATATTATTTTAAAACTTTGGGAATATATCATACATCTGTAAATTTTTGTTTGTGTATTTAGGTTATGCTTTTAAATGCACATTTATATGGTTTAAATGCATATAGTTTGCCATTACCATTATAAATATATATGTATATTTATATATTATTATATTTCTATAAGCATTTTCATACAAAAAAAAACCAGAAAACATCTAACTTTAAAAATAAGTCACCAGATTGTTTTCCTTTGCCATGAATCAGTATTTAGAAATTTCTGAACTTTTTTTTCCAGCCAATATAGATATGCCCTGTGCTGATTTGTGATCATACATATCATTCAACTCAAATCATCTCAGTGATGAAGGGTTTGAATATAGCACAAGGACAGAAGAGAAATATATGGAGGGTTTTTTTCCCCCCAATCCACCAAAAAAAAAAAAAAAAAAATGCAGTGGAGAAAGAGATAAAATGTCATGTCGGTATAATCCCTTAGCTAACTAGTCAACCAGAGAATGACCATTCAAGTTGAGTACCTATGCCTTTCTTTATTGCGATCACATTTTGAATTATCTTTCTATGCTATGAGAGACTCTGATTAAAGAAATGTTCTCAGTTTCACATCCTGGAAAGGGTGTAGTTAGGAGTGGAATCAGTCTAGACTTTTGCCAATGTTGTCATAGAGCAAATATAAGAAGGAAAACAACAGAATAGTTGCTGTGTAGCACTTGATTCTATTCTTGTTTCCTAAATCATCACTATTAATAAATATACCAAATTTAATTTTAATGCATTATTTGTGTTTGAGACAGAGATTTTTGGCTGCTCACCAAAGTCCAGGTTCTTTGCTTTTTCCTGGGTATGTAACTATGCTACAGTTTCCCTTGCAGTTAAGTACGTTCATATTATTGAGTTCTAACCAGTAGAATGCAACCAGAAGTAATGTGTGCCACTTTCAGACCCATATCTGGCCCATAAAATCCTCCCTTCATATCATTCCCCACAGTCTTGACTTCCAGTTTGAAAGACGTGTTGAAAACTTTTGGGCCTCTAACAGTCTAGGCCCCTGAATGACCGCATGGAAGAGAACCACACTTTGACCTATTTACTCACCAAAATAGTTACATGAGCCTGCAGTAAATGTCCATTGTGTTTGTACCGGTATACATTTGGGCTCTATTTGTGATAAGTGGTAGTCTGCCATTGACCTACATGTCGGGGTCTACTAATGCCAAGAGTTAGTCTACATCTAACCTCCAATTTTGAATTTTGTTTTCAAATTATCTAACAAACTTTTATTTTTTAATAAATACAGGTGTGTGTTTTGTGATAGACAGTCCATGAAGATTTAATTGTCACAAGACATTCCCACAGCTCTTTTATGAGAATAACGGTCTCTGAGATAATATTCCACTGACCATAACTGACTGGATGGAGAACAGACACTGTTGTTAAACATCTGCTCTAAGAAACTCGTCACTTGGAGGAATGAGAGAGAAGAGTAAGTGGAAATACAGGAAGAAAATTAACTTGTATCTAAAAATTAGTCATACTATATAGATTCTCCTTGACTACTTTTAAGTGCAAAGCATTAGAGAAGGTTTTTTTTTTTTCTGTTGCTATTGCTATGTAATAAATCATCCCAATACTTAGTGTCATAAAACAACCATTTTATTATGCTTATGAATTATGAGGTCTGGAATTTGAATAGTCACAGAAGGAGTGGATTTTCTCTGTTCCACAGTGCCTACCATTCCAGATAGAAAGAGAAGAAAGCTGAGAGCAACAGAGCTGCAAGAGGTTAGAAGCATCTAGAAGCATCTTCATTCTCATGGCCGGTGGTCATGCTGGCTGTCAGCTGGGAACTCAGCTGGGTTGTCAGCCAGAACACCATCATGTGGACTGCAAGTAGCACCTCAACATGGGCTTGTTTAGGCTTCCTTGCAGAACGGTGGCTGGAGTTCAAGAGCAAACATTCAAAGAGAAATAGGTGAACACTTTCCTAACTTAGCCTTGGACATGACATAGCAGTCTGGAATCTGGACAGGTTCAAAGGGAGGAAACAAAGATTCTGTTTCTCAGTGGGTGGAGTGGTGAAGTCATATTATAAGAAGATTATGTGGAGTGGCGCCTGGGTGGCTCAGTCAGTTAAACAGCTGCCTTTGGTTAGGGTCATGATCTTAGGGTCTGGGGATCGAGCCCTGCATCAGGCTCCCTGCTCAGCATCTGCTTGCTCCTCTGCCCCTCCATCTTGTGTGCATGCTTTTTCTCTTAAATAACGAATAAAATCTTCAAAAAAAAAAAAAAAAAAAAAAAGAAGAAGAAGATTGTGTGGAAAGGGAGATATTTTAACAGCTATCTTTGGAAAATACAATCTGTCACAAGGTCATTGAATGGAGGATATACATACATTAAATGTAGTATAATATTTAGGCAACAGAGAAGAAATTATGCAGAACAGCTAAGACAGAAAAATGGAAAAGGAATTCTGCTTCTGTCTGTGGTAGACTTGCTGCTACAAATAGAGTTAGTTTGTAAAACTCCTTACATACTGAGAATATGTATGTGTGTATATGCATACGTATACATACTCATAGGTGCATATATAGGCAAGCACACATATGTACATATACACACATATATTGTGTGTATGTATGTGAACTTGTGTACACAAAAGATCTATATTAAGGATTAATAAGGAACTGCTATAAATCAATAATAAGGCAGTCAATTCAATTTTTTAAATATACAAAAGACAAGGGCAAGCACTTAAGAAAAGTACCCAAATGGTAAATAAGCCTAATTTTAGTACTTACCAGTGAAATGCAAATTAAAACCAGAATGAGGTGCCATCTGAATGGCTAATATTTTTTAATGCTTCTACACATGTTTATTTCTTTCTTTTATTCAGGTTTTTATTTTAATTCCAATTAGCTAACATACAGTGTTATATCAATTTCAAGTGTCCAATATAGTGATTCAACACTTCCATACATCACCTGGTGCTCCAATAATCATAATGTAAGCATTGGTAGAAAAATGGGGCAACCAATGAGAATATACATTGGTAACACCTCTTTAGAACATTCTTTGGTTGTGTCTACTAAAGCTGAATGTATGCCTAGTTTATGTTCAGAAATTCCAGTCCTTGACATTTATTAGCTGAAATGTATACATATGTTTCAAAAGACATGTATAAAAATGGTTATAGAAGTATTACTCATAATAGCCCATATCTGGAAACCACCAATTCCATTACCAATAGGATAGATAGATAAATCATCATATGTTTGTGAAATGGAACATTATACAGCAATAAAAACCCAGTGACTATGGCTACACAAAATGACATGGATGAATTTCACAAACCTAACATTAACTGAAAAAGGCCAGACACTAAAGGCTACATAGGATATGATTTGAATTATATGAAGTTCAAAAACAGACAAAGCTGATTTCTGGTTATACATGAAAAGGATGAATTTTTGGTATGTAGCTTATATCTCAACCAATCTGACTATAAAGAAATTAATCTGTATTCATAGACTAGAAGGTTGCTCACCTTTGAAAGGATGTTTACTGGGATGGACAAAATAATGCTTCTGGAGTCCTAATCCTGTTCCTTATTGTTATAAGGATGGTGGTCATCTGGGCGTGTTTCCTTGTAAATTTCCTCGAGCTGTTCGCTTAACTGTATGTATGTTATACATCAACAGAAAGAAAGTTTTCCTTAAGAAGAATAAATGGAGGTATCACCGAGAGGAAGCAATTGAAGTTAGATTTTGAAAGGAAAGCAAGATGCCTGGGTCAGGGAACCCCCTGTTGCAAGCTGTTACAAGCTGAAAGGTGGGATGGACCTCCGTGGGGCTTCTGTGCCTCTTGCGTGGCATCCGGTGCTTCTAAGAGAGGTAAGCTGAGCACAGTTCCCCATGCCTGTGGCAACTGGAACCCCGCTCAGTTTCTTGCAACTTGAAAAAATGCTAATGATAAAAAATTAAGAAAACATGAGAAATTGCAGAAGAAGAGAAGAGCAGTGAGAAAACATGATGTTTTGTGAGTAACAACTTAGAGACACAGTTGAAATATTCAATCATAATTCTATGATTTTTTTTGTGAAAGTCCAGGCATGGAGCTTTCCAATCATTTACAGTACTAGCAGTGATGAACAACATTTCAATAAAAAATAGTAACCATGAGGTAGAAGAGTATACTATACTGTGCTCTGTCTTTTGCTGAGGCATTAGTTAATGTCCATATGAATGAGCTGACCCATTGGGCTTGCTGGGAAAAAAAAGCAATATAAAAGAAGAGTACAAATCCAGTTTTCAGGGAATAGACGATGAACCAGATTTAAAATCCTGTCCACCAAAACTGTTGATGTTTTCTGAAGTATTTAGTGGTGTTCGATTCATGTGATTCATCCACTAATTCATTTATTCATTTATTCAATCACTCAGTGTTTACTAGGTAGCAGGCACTATTCTAGCTACTGGAGTGAACTAACAGAGAAAGCTCTCTGCTTTCACAGGGGGTACATTTTAGTTGTGGAAAGAGTGGGTGATATATAAGAAAACCATCAATTAGTGAAATATACTAATAAGAGAATAAGAAGATTTATGGAAACATATGAACATGGAAAGGAAATAGGGAGTTCTTGAATATGGGTGAGGTTGCTGTGCTTATTGCGGTGGCCAGGAGAAGAGTTTACAGACAAGGGGACATTTGAATAAGGAGCCGGAAGAGATGAAGGAGCAATGCATGAATGCAGACACCTAGTCATTCTTTAGTGGCAAGCACTTGTTCTGAACACTTGTCAAGACCCTGGGAAACCTTGAAAGTGCATGGGCTTTGGGCAAGAGTCCTGTCCTTGATCTTAGGTTGTACATTTCCCCATTGTTCCTATGGACACATTCTCCATCTTCTTTGCTCTGCTCTGCGCTGGCAGAGTATAATGATTGGGCACTGGGAACTCCGTTTAGAGACTTCCTTGCCTTGGAGGTTAGTGGACTCACTTGCCCTCTGGGTGACATTGGCTGGAGGCTAATGGGAGAAAGAAGAATGCGTTCAGAGAATTTATTCTTCATGGTTGCCTTCATTTCTCTCCTGAAAGCCTCACCTCCTGTCAGGTGGTTGTCTCTTACAACTAGAGAGCCTCACTGCGGGTTCCTGTAAATACACAGGCCTTTGCCACTTCAGGACTGGGGGACCAGCTGCTTCCGACCATGGCAAACCTCAGGGCGCTCAGCGTCTGTCCCTTGATTCCTTTAACCCTGCTCTCTCCTTTGTAAATAGTCTCTTTATTCAACTCTCCCCTAGTTACCTGCTTTGTGTGTGGTCTGTTTCCTGCCGGGAACCTGACTGATACAAAACACTTTTATTTATTTTCTTAATTTTTCTGAAACTCAGTTTCCTCATTGGAAAGAAAAAAATAGGCAAATCATACCTACTGATATCATTGCAAGGATTCTTTGAGATGAAATTTTTAAAGTCCTTTAACACATTATCTAGAAAATAGAATGTGATTATTGAATGGTTGTCATTATTACTCCAAAGATGAGTAAGACAGCCTCCCTCAGGGAGATGGGTCTAGAAAGAGATGGCTACTTCCATAACCAATATGCCTAATAAAAGCAATATAAATGCTATTAGTTTACACAGATTATCAGTCACTAACAGCTGCATAATGGCAATAGAAATAAAATGCTACAAATTCTCAGAGTCTGTCTCTCACCCAAAATCCATTTTCCACACACCTGCCAGAGGGATCTTATCAGCATATCATCCCTCTGCCTAAAATCTGTTAGGATAAATTCAAAACTGCTTAGCATGTAAGGTCTTTCATGATCTCATTTTACGTCTTACACTTCATCTCTTACTGGTCCTCTCTCCTTTTTATTTCATGTTAGATCTGCATGTAACTAGCATCCAGCTACATCATGCACTCCTCTCCTTCTGCCTGGGGTAGCCTCCTAGATTCCTGTCCTTCTCTACCTTTTCCTTCTGTCACCCACTTTCCTAGTGAGTGCTTCTGCTGCGTCCTGCTCTGGTAGGCTTATACCCTCCCCACCTCTCGTCTCAGGGCACCGTGTAGTATTTCTATTACAACATTCCTCACATGGTATAGAAATCATATCTCCCCTCCCAGTCTATAAGCTCCCAGAAGAAAAGTACGAGTCTTTCATTTCTTTATGTTCAGAAAAAAAGAAATGTTTACAGTCTTTAAAAAACAGAGAGGGGGAGTGAAGACATTTATTACATGTACAATTTTCTAGGTGTAATACCGCTTATAATTTAGCTTGAGTTGACAGAACTAGACACATCCTGAAGCGTGTCTCAGAAGGTTAAACTTACTAATTATACTGAATTTTTTCTCTTACAAGATTTGCGTTGGAAATGTTGGCGTAAAGATAGATACTCTGTGTTTAGAAATATGACGACACAGAACATTTGGTAAGCTTTTGAAAGTTTGGTGAAACTGAACAAAAGGACCTGTATTCATTTTCATGTTTAAGTTTTCTTCAGCAAGCCAAGCTCTTCCCAGAGTCCTAAATGTAAGTTAATGATGGTAATAATGACAATAATATGGATTGTAATAATATTTTAGTGTACTAACTTCAGTTGGCCATATGGCACCGTGTTCTGGAAATCTCTTAGATATATGCAATTTAACTTTTAGTAAACAATAAACTATCAAAATGGTACATATTCGTAATGATGATAGGGATGATGAGAAAAATAGAAGCTTTAACAGTTGAGTGATTATTTTGGTTCAGACAGAGGGTTTAAGTAAATTATTGCCATGTAAAATGGGCTTCTGTGACACAGATTAGTTCAAAGGTGGGTCAGTAAATAGGAAAATGATATTAGCATAAGTTAGTTCATATGTGACTTTGGGGGGCACATGATTATTTTACAAATAACATAACAAATAACCTAACTATAAAATATATAACATAACATAACAAATAACATAACTAAATACAAAATAAGCTAAAGGATACTGCCCGTGTAAAAGTCCCCCTGGCTGTTATTTCTTCAGTGTATTGGACACTGATATATCCTTTAAAGTATATTAATGTCTTATCACTTTTTACTGTGCTTTGTCAGCGATCTGGAAACAGAGATGCCTGAATTTTGAATGGCTGACTCCTCTCCTCTTTTTTCTATAAGTACAATTTTGCTGGATTTAAGGTTTTTCCAGAATGCCTAATTCACTTTAAATCAAAATGCCTACATTTTGCATGCATCATTTCGTTTATATATGACAGATAAACTGATATAAAGGACAATGATCAACAAGAGTGGGTATCCATGCCAAATATATTAAGGATTTTGTAAAATTTTTTTTTTTTAAGATTTTATTTATTTAACAGAGAGAGAGGGATCACAAGTAGGCAGAGAGGTAGGCAAAGGGAGAGGGAGAAGCAGGCTCCCCACGGAGCAGAGAGCCCGATGCAGGGTTCAATCCCAGGACCCTGGGATCATGATGCAAGCCAAAGGCAGAAGCTTAATCCACTGAGCCCCCCAGGTGCGCCAAATTTTCTGTTTTCTAGAAGGATACATTTTTATTTCTTTTAAGTAAATATTCAATGTTCTTTAAACTGATTATCACTGAAGGGTGAATTAAACCATGTCTGAATGTTTAATTTTAAGATTTCACAGGAGAGATTCAGCAGAAGTCATTTTTTTTCCAAAATAAACCCCCTGTGATAAAAAGTATAATATTTTAAATCACTCTAACAGAGACCATCATCTAGAATAAAAACCTAAACAAAACCACACACACACAAAATAATTTATCTCCTTGCTCTGGTTAGTCTTTACATTTCATATACTTGCTTGATTCCCATGTAGTTTAAACTCATTAAAGAATGCAATAATTATATATATACTTAAATACAATAACTTACTTATTGCATAAATGTTTTTGACAATATAAGGTGAAGTAATAATTTTGCTCCCATATGACAAAGAATATAAATGAAATAGGAATCAGTTCTGCCATCTGCAAGAAAAGCACAATGCTGTTCTAGTCCTGACTTTATTGGTTCCAGACGTGCCAAGTGACCATCTCTGAGCCGATCATTGTAGCAAAAAGAATAGGATATGCAGATTCATTTAACCTAATGAGGCCCTCCTCTACCATAGAGGCTCAGCATATGAAAGGTGGTTCCCAAAAGTTATGAACTGTTAAATATATGAAAAGATAATCATCCTCATTTGTAATAAGAGAAACACCAATTAAAACTAAAATGAGATATAATTTCTCACCCATCAGATTGGCAAAACTCCAAAAGTTTGACAGTAAGGCTACAGAGAATCAGGAACTGTTATACATTGCTGGTCAGAGTGCACATAGTTACAACTCCTGTGTAACTGGCAATATCTTGAATAATTATATGTGTCAGTAGACCAGGAAATACCATCCCAAAGAAATTGGCTCTGTCTACCTCTACACATATTAAACAAAATTTGAAATAATACAAATGTCCATTAATAGTTGTCTTGTTTAAAAAGAAAAACAAAAAACTATGCTCCAAGGACACAATGTAGTATTATGTGAACATTAAATTAGAAAGAACAGAAAAGATTTCTATATACTGATATGGTGGTGATATCTGGTATTATTATAGAGGGAAAGAAAGTACAGAACAATGAGCAGATTATGACACTTTTGGGTTAAAAATTGAAAACATATATATACAGGATGTAATAAAAAGTGGATGCTTATAGGGAAGGGAGGTGACAAGGTGGAGAGGACAGGGATGACAGCAAACTTCACTCATAAATTGTGTTACATTCCTTTGACTCTTAAACCATACACAAACCTAAAAACTGAAAACAAATTGAAACAAATAAAATCCTAATTTTATGTCAAACTGGCAAGATGACCACAAAGAGGAAAAGAAAAAAGATTCTTCAAAATGTCATCTAAACAATGCTCTGAATCTATATCCTTAGTGGGATATACTCAACAGAGAAAAAGAGATTCTAATAAATCTTCACATATACTCAGTAGTGAAAATGTAGATAGAACCAAAAAAAGTATTGCAAAAATGTTTACATTTCTTGAACACAGCCATGGGTTTATGGATTTTCATTGTAATAATTACTTCACTTTTTCCATATATTTGAAAATTTTCATAATAAAATGTTGGAAACAGATTATGACCATTAACTAAGCCAAGAATTTTTTAGACATTTTGTGGGTTATCACTTTGTTCCAAAGTAGATATTTTGTAAAAGAAGAATCAAACATTCTTACACCACATGCCTCAAAACCTGGGAGAAAATCTAAGCAGCTACTCTGTGTCTTGAGTGTATGTGGAAAGACAGAAATTATAAAACTATAAATAAGAGGGTTCAAAAAAGAATATGTTATTTAAATCCAGAAAAATTAAAGATTTATCTTCAGTGAAGAACATAGTAAGATGGAAAGGCGACAGAGAAGATATTTGTCATATTAAAAACAATGGAGTAGCAATACCCAGATTATAAGAAATCCCTGACAATCAACAAAGAAGACAAAAATTTTAATAGGAAAAGGAGCAAAGGGAAGGAGCAATTTGCAGAAAATGAAACCCAGAAGATGCTCAAGATTATTAAAATGTAGAGACATGTAAATGGGAACCAGAGAATAGACTTGACACCTTCTAAACTCCCAGGTACTGAAAGGAATGTGGGGATAGAACACAAGCCACCACCAGTGGGTGTGTCGACTGGTCCAGACACTCCAGAGAGCACACCATAAGCCCCAAGCCCACTCCAGATTTTAGATCTCCAAAAAGTCTCCCTAGCAGGGATGTGCACAAGGAGCTTCCTCAGAGTTAAAACTACTATCAGCCATCACGTACCACAGTGGCACACTTGTTTTTTGTTTTTGTTTGGTTTGTTGTTGTTGTTGTTTTTTGTTTTTTATTTATTTATTTTTTTTAGAAAGAGAGAGGGCAGTGGGGTGGGGGGCAGAGGAGAAGGAAAAGGGATAGAGAGAATCCTTAGCAGACTCCATGCCCTGCATAGAGCCACCCACACCGCTCAGTGTCATGACCCTGAGATCATTTCTGAGCCAAAATTAAGAGTCATCTCTTAACTGACTGAGCCACCCAGGCACCCCCACACTTGGTTTTAAAATGTTGAGATATCCCCATATTGCTTGGTGAACCAAACCAGGTTTCTAGGAACCTGCCCCAGTGCTAAGACTGGTGACTGCAGTGACTGGACAAGCACTGGGATGTGCCAGCTGTAAATATTTCAACACCAGGCCTGCTTCCAGCATTATTAGTTGTGATGAGAAATTGGCTGCTATCTGGGCATCTGTCCTTTAAAGCAGGAATAGATAGGTTGGTGAAGAATCATGCAGTAATTAGAAACAATGGACAATGTTCACATAGCAACACAGACGCATGGATATAGCATAATTTATCCAATTAGTCACCTGTGGGTGGGGATTTATATTGTTTCCAATATTTTGCTGTGCAAATAATCTTGTACATATGCCATTGTGATTTACAGAAGTATGTGTGTGTGTGTGTGTGTGTGTGTGTGTGTGTATTTTGAGATTTTATTTGAGAGAGAGAGAAAACACATGAGCAGGGGGAGGGGCAAAGATAAAGGGAAAAGCAGACTCCCCTCTGAGCAGGCAGCCTGACTCATGGTTTAATCCCAGGACCCCAGGATCATGACCTGAGCCAAAGGCAGACATTTAACAAATGGAGTCACCCAAAAGCCCCTAGAAGTATATTTCAGGAATGAATTTCTAGCAGGGGTTTGCTGAAGCAAAGCGTAAAATATGCACGTGGTATAGATTTTTAGCTACTTCAATGTCCCTTCCAGTAGGGTTGTTCCATTTTGCACTCCCACCAACAATTTAAAAAGGCATACCAGACTTGCAAAGAAGAGATCATGTCAGTCACCTAATAACTCTTCCAGGGTGGAAAAAAAAAAAAGAGAGAGGGACCCATCCTCAACTCATTCTAAGAATATATGTCTTGATCATGGCAGCTTTGTAGGAAGTCTTGAACTCTAGTAGCATCAGCCCTTCGCATTTATTCTTCTCCTTCAATACTGTTTTGGGTGTTCTGGGTCTTTGAGGAAGCCTGTGCTTCTGTAAACTAAGTAAGTGTTTGTCAATTTTTTCTTCTCCCCGTGAAGTAGGACAAGAAGGTTAGACTAGCTGGAGTTGGGTGTTTCCCTTCTCCCACTTGAAAGGTTACAGCTGGCTGGAGTTGGATCTGCTTCTTCCCCTGGGTCACTTAGACTCTGATAAAGCCCCAGCTGGTTAGGCTTTGGGTAAGTGATTTCTCCTGAGGGCAGACCCTAGGAACAGAGTTAAGAACAGCGTGCTCTGCAGTGTTTCAAGATGGCTCCTTTCCCTTTGTCCAGTTGAAAGCCCGGAGGAATTTTCCTCCAGTGTTTACTGTAAAACCTGGTCAAGTTCACAGATGTGAAACTCGCAAAAGTGCGGGGATCCTTCTATGATGGGTTTCTTCTGGAGTTTTTAGCTCTAAGAGTTAATCCACTATGAACATCCAGTAATTTCAGCTGATGCAGCTCTGGCTTTCTCACCCAGATCCTGGTTTCTGCTGGTTTCCTAAGAGGTTTCAGCTTGTGAGTCTCTACTCCGGTAAGTTTTAATTCTCTGTGTTGACTTCTGTGGCACTCAAATTCTGGAGGCAGTGGTTTGCCCTGTGATCTCGTTTCTCTTCTAGATCCAAGAGGAGAGATGTTGATTTTTCTGTTTGTTTTTAACTTGTGAGGATAGAGTAAAACTTCCAATCCCTTTACATAAGGAAAGGAAACTGGAAGCTCATCATCAATTTTTTAAGCCACTCGATAGGTACACAAGAACTCACTGAGTTATTATTTCATAGATCATGTTTACATGTTTTATGAACTCTTAGGTGTGTATTACATATTTTGTAATGATATTTTATTAGCAGTAGTTGGTGTCTTTATTAGGAGAATCTTTGAGAAAAAGGGAAGTCATCAGTGTGAGACGGATCAGAAATCAACATCTTCCCATTGCGTTAATCTTCAACCTTTCAGCAACATTTTACCTGGTTCGCCTTAGAAGTAAAAGAAATGGGCCTTTCTGTGTATTTAGGTTCCATGTACCACTTTTTTTACTACTTTGATTCAGTTTCTCAGTGGTTAAAAAGCGTGAGGCTAGGAGTCACCTACTTAAAATTCCACTGTCTTTCACAATTCTATAGAAGTTAGGAAATGGAA
Organism: Enhydra lutris kenyoni; assembly: GCF_002288905.1. NCBI lineage: Eukaryota > Metazoa > Chordata > Mammalia > Carnivora > Mustelidae > Enhydra > Enhydra lutris. The sequence continues at coordinate 24,919,436 of NW_019154111.1, forward strand.
ATTGTCTTTGCATTTGAAAATCAATCATATGGTGATGACTGATAATTAAAAGCATACACAAATTAAATACTTTCAGAACAATTTCCTTTCCTTCATCATGCCTTTTTACAGTCAAACCCCCAAAGACTGTGGCCATACTGAAGAGTAATTGTTCCTCTCTGTCGCTTCGATCGTGTTATGAAAGGTTCGTTCTTGGGGCAATCTGATCCGTTGCTTCCTACCAGTTGTGACTGGGAAGAGTCCAGTTTATCTCTCCTTATTTAAAAAAAAAAAAAAAATCTGTGGTTTCGATTGGAATTTGTATGTCTCTACAATGCAATTTCCAGAAGCAGAACTTGGTGTTCATCGTGGAGAATTTCATGCTTATGAAATGAAATAAATACTACATTTATTCCACTAGGTGACGTTTCCAACAATGAGCTATTCCTAGAGCTTTGAATTCTTTATTAGAAGACATTCTAGCAAATTTCTTTTCCATCTCCCTGTGAATAAATAGCCCACAAGTATCATTCACTTACGAATAGTTTGGGTTATGTGGATTGGCATACATTCCACTCCATGAACGAGGTGGCTTACGTAGACCACATGAGAGCGTTCTTTTAGCGCAGGCGCAGTGTGGCAGTCTCTGCCCTTTGCCTCCAGCAATATCAGTATCCCTACCATTTTTACTACACTCTCAAGAAAAGCTTGCAAAGTGTGTTGCCACCAGCCTTAGCAAAGAGACCTTACTCATGGGATATTGGGACAGCAAACTCTTTGTGGCTCAAGCCTGCAGATTTCTTGGTCTTAGAAAATCGTACAGATTGTCTCCTGGCTGTCTGTTCTTTCCCCACTGGTATGCAAAATCTTAGTCCTATGGCAATAAGAAGGAATGTTTTCGTGGAAATTTATTTCCAGAAATGTATTCTTCCTCTTAATTGTCTTTCACTTATCCCCAAATGCATTCAGGTTAGGGGCAGATGCCTGTGTATAGAACATAGCTTATTTTCAGTGTTACGGGGACACAAAAGTGATTGGTACTTACTGTTTCTGCATTAAGATCTCTACCAATAGGGACTGATTTTCTTCTTTTTCATAGCGCCTAGGCCTACCTAATCTCTGCCTCAGTGTTTTTCCTGTAATCACCTTTCACAGAATAGTTTTCCATTAAGAGAATTAATATGGAGTTGATTGACTTCTCTTTAGAATCAATGATGTATTAGATAATAAAAACCCAAATGGGGGGGCACCTGGGTGGCTCAGTGGGTTAAGCCTCTGCCTTCGGCTCAGGTCATGATCTCAGGGTCCTGGGATCGAGCCCCGCATTGGGCTCTCTGCTCAGCGGTGTGCCTGCTTCCCTCTCTCTCTGCCTGCCTCTCTGCCTACCTGTGATCTCTCTCTCTCTCTGTCAAATGAATAAAAAAAAAAAAAAAAAAAAAAAAAAAAAACACCCAAATGGGGGCACCTGGGTGGCTCAGTTGGTTAAGCGTCAGGTCATGATGCTGGAATACAAGATTTGAGCCTCCACATAGGGCTCGCTGTCTGCTTCTCCCTCTGCCTCTCACCCCACTTGGTCTTGGTCTCTGTCTCGTCTCTGTCTCTCTCATCTCTGTCTCTCTTGTTGTCTCTGTCTCTCTCGTCTCTGTCTCTCTCTCGCCCTCTGTCTCTCTCTCTCGCCTTCTGTCTCTCTCTCTCTCTCTCTTGCCCTCTGTCTCTCTCTCTCTCTCTCTCTCTTGCCCTCTGTCTCTCTCTCTCTCTCTCTCTCTTGCCCTCTGTCTCT